>NC_064646.1:94672880-94975910 GCF_023864345.2 Schistocerca serialis cubense | reverse complement strand
TGCAGTGGGTTTTTTGTTAAATATTTTTACTGAATTTTATCCCGGCACTAGCCATAGAACACAAGATTATCTCTATCAGCAGAAAATGTTTTAATTATTGCCAAGCCGACATTTATCACTGATCAAACCTACTTCACTATGCATTTGAGTTATTTTAAAGAACCAAACTGTTTAAATTTCAATGTTAACTAACATTAACTATCCGCCTACGAATGCACAAACGTATAATTAATTCAAATTTTATCAGCCACAGGATCACTGAAAAAGAAGAACAATTTCTTAATTCACTATTGATTTTTATGCATCTG
This sequence comes from Schistocerca serialis cubense, assembly GCF_023864345.2. Classification (NCBI taxonomy): domain Eukaryota; kingdom Metazoa; phylum Arthropoda; class Insecta; order Orthoptera; family Acrididae; genus Schistocerca; species Schistocerca serialis. The sequence goes on along the minus strand of NC_064646.1, from coordinate 94,975,602 downwards.
TTCCCGATTTACGGGTTTGATAATTTTTTAAATGTGCCGCCTCTGCTATTGTTGGTCGCGGCACAGCCCAGCAACACCGCTAAAAAATGCTGAAAAATTCTTAAAGAAATTTTATAGATGACGTGGGCAAGCTAATTTACATAAATAATTCACACTTTTGATAAACTCTAATATATTTAGATCAAACAACAATACAACTCACATTAATTCGTAACGCATCGTCTAATGGCGGCTAAGTCCAGACAGAGACAAAAGAAGTCTACACATTCGTAAAAAACTCTTTCACAGTGTCCTACCGCAATGACTCCTGAACAGAGAAGACCAAAGAATACATAATGCATTGTGCTTAAATAGTATTGCTGACTATTAACATTTCTTTGCAAATTGACGATATTATTCTCTTCTGGCAACATTTTATATCTCTGCTATCGCAAATACTGACACATTTTACAATCACATAATAAATACAGAAAAATTCCTATCCTAAATACAGAGAAATATTACAACAAAAAATATAAGGAGAATAACAAATGTCTTTTACACCACATTCAGTAATATTTTTGTTCAATAATTACGATATATACAACTTGCCCAGAGCGGCGTATATGGTACAAATAAACTCTTGTTCTTTAATAACGTGAGTTTGCCAGGGAACGTTACAGTGTGTACATGCTGGGTCGTAGGGACGTCAGCAGTATAGACATTGTAGAGGACGGGTCCCAGGACCGAACCTTGGGGCACGCCTGCATTGATTCTTCTCCTGGTCGATAGGGATCCATCGACCTTAACTGAGAAAGTCCTACCGGAGAGATAGTTTTTTACGATTTTGACAATCTTTCCGGGGAAGTGTAGGGTGTACATTTGTGTAGTATCCCGGCGTGCCAGACTGAATCAAAGGCTTTTGCTACATCTAACAAGACAAGCCCGCAGTAGCCCTTTCGGTTGAAAGCTGTCCGTGGCTGCTGCAACTTCTCTCATAATTTGTTGGTGGGCGGAGTGTCTTTGCCGAGAGCCGAATTGGAATTTGGCAGTATCTGCTCTCTTGTGATATGGTCCTGTATGGGGGTGAGTAGGAGGCACTCGTAAAGCTTACTGAGGGTAGGCAGTAGACTAATTGGTCTATAATGTTGCGGTAACACCGGGTCTTTTCCTGGTTTCGCGATCGCAATGACTTCTGAGTGCTTGCTTGCACCTACTACGTTCGACCAATCCCGCTTCACTGGAATTCGTCTTCCAGCAGGTCATCTACGGCCGCATGCGATCGACTTGGTCGCGCGCAGTCAGCTGGACGCATATCAGCGCCACTGCATGCCTAGGGGTTAGTTCCTGCGTGCGGTCGTATATTGTTCTAGTGGACTATCAGCGTTATGAGAACAGTACCTGTCACTGTAGCGCAATACACAGTATGGTTGGTGGTTGATTTCGGGGGATGGGACCAAACAGCCAGGTCATCGATCCCATTGGATAAGGGAAGACTGGGGAAAGAAGTCCACCGTGCCCTTTCAAAGGACCCTTCCCGGCATTTGCCTGAAGCGATTTAGGGAAATCAAGGAAAGCCTCAATCAGGATGGCAGGACGCGGGTTTGAATAGCAGTCCTCCCTTACGTGAGTCCAATGTGCTAATCACTGGGCCACCTCGATCGGTCCACCAATGCAAAGGACTGCAGTTGGTTCAAATGCCTCTGAGCACTATGCGACTTCTGAAGTCATCAGTCGCCTAGGACTTAGAACTAATTAAACCTAACTAACCTAAGGACATCACACACATCCATGCCCGAGGCAGGATTCGAACCTGCGACCGTAGCGATCGCTCGGTTTCATGCTGTAGCGCCTAGAACCATGCAGCAGTGCCCGTTGCCGAGGTGGCATTGTTTTGATGTATCGGACCGTATTTCGAATACCTCTGCGCGACAGGGCAGAAGCTGGCAGCGCCTGCTGCATGTTATAGTTGCGATCAATTTCACCCAACTGGTTAGGGTTCAAGTGTGGACAGTTGTTTGGATTATCTAGCCTGTCTGTTGACACCTGATAGCTTGGGGTTGAATGTTCCCTTTCCTTTTCCAATGTTACTAACGATGTTAGTCAGCAGTTTTTCCTCCTCTGCTTTCAACCTCTGATCTTGTTCTGCTCCTAGTTCTGCCTTCTGTACCTTCATTGCTTCCTCGATTACATCTACGTACCCTTTTGTTCATGGACTACCTTCTTGTGCCAGTGTACAGCCTTGGTCTAGGATACCAGTCTTGGCTCTATTCTTTATTTCCTTAATTTTTTTATCTGTCTTTTCCCAGTTCTTTCTTATGGACTGAATATTTAAACTTGTGCTACTTAGTTGCAATGACATGTCTTTTACCAGTAGACCTTTGTACGCTATTTGAAACCCGTCAACGTACCGTAAAGTGTATTACTGTATATTCTGGCACAATTGTGACTAGATTTTTGGACAGCTGACTGGTGGTGTCACTCCTGTCTACATAACGGCAGGAAACTATGCGAGACTAACCCTTCGTATGGGCTTAAACAGCGTACTGAAATCACGTGAATAGATGGTAACACCCCCAGCGGCGATCAACGGCAGCGATTAGTATGATTAGTCAATTATTCAAAAACAGTCTTAATCGCATTTATTATTATTATTATTATTATTATTATACCGCCAACCGGTTTCAACCCGACGTAGGGGTCATCTTCTGGGCGTTTACATTGTGAAATTATAGATATCCGTCAGAAAGACTCTATTATACAACAGCTAAAATTGCGTAAATTTAAAATAAGTTACCCATTGGTCGACTGCTGGTGGTGTCACTCCTGTCTACATAACGGCAGGAAACTATGCGAGACTAACCCTTCGTATGGGCTTAAACAGCGTACTGAAATCACGTGAATAGATGGTAACACCCCCAGCGGCGATCAACGGCATTTAATATAGTTTATTATATGTAATTACTAGTCACCTTGGTTTAATATAAATTTAAGTGACAGTAAATAACAGAAAACGGAACCATTCCATTTAAATAGAGTTACAAATACAGTGTTAATTATAAAATAATAACAAATGTTCCGTAGTCAACTCGTAAATTTCGTAAAAGTATATTACATTATGTGGCATAATATAAAGTAAAACAATTTGTGACACACAAAAACTGGCGTCGCCTTGTATTATACAGTATCTATTCGTACATTTACGTAGAAATCATTTGAGTCAATTTACTAAAACGGTTAATATGGAGGGACTATATTCATGAAGAGGCAAAGTTAGTTCTCTTCGCTGATGATACAAGTATAGTAATCACACCTGAGAAACAAGAATTAACTGATGAAATTGTCAATACTGTCTTTCAGAAAATTACTAAGTGGTTCCTTGTAAACGGACTCTCACTGAATTTTGATAAGACACAGTACATACAGTTGCGTACAGTGAATGGTATGACGCCATTAATAAATATAGACCTTAATCAGAAGCATATAGCTAAGGTAGAATATTCCAAATTTTTAGGTCTGTCCATTGATGAGAGATTAAATTGGAAGACACACATTGATGATCTGCTGAAACGTTTGAGTTCAGCTACTTATGCAATAAGGGTCATTGCAAATTTTGGTGATAAACATCTTAGTAAATTAGCTTACTACGCCTATTTTCACTCATTGCTTGCATATGGCATCATATTTTGGGGTAATTCATCACTGAGGAATAAAGTATTTATTGCACAAAAGCGTGTAATCAGAATAATAGCTGCAGTCCACCCAAGATCATCCTGCAGACATTTATTTAAGGATCTAGGGATATTCACAGTAGCTTCTCAGTATATATACTCTCTTATGAAATTTGTTATTAACAACCAAACCCAATTCAAAAGTAATAGCAGTGTGCATAACTACAATACTAGGAGAAAGGACGATCTTCACTATTCAAGATTAAATCTAACTTTGGCACAGAAAGGGGTGAATTATACTGGCACTAAAGTCTTTGGTCACTTACCAAATAGTATCAAAAGTCTGACAGATAACCAACAAGTATTTAAGAAGAAATTAAAAGAATTTCTGAATGACAACTCCTTCTACTCCATAGAGGAATTTTTAGATATAAATTAAGAAAAAAAATAAAAAAAATAAAAAAAATAAATAAAATAAAAAATAAAGAAAAACAAAAAACACAAAAAAATAAAGTTGTTATATTAACTTAAGTATGTTGTTAAATTATCCTAATTATGTCATGTATTGGAAAATTCGACTCGTTCCACATCATTACGAAATATCGTATTCATGATCCATGGAACTAGTATTAATCTAATCTAATCTAATCTAATCTAACCTCTACTCCTTGTGGTGAGGACGCCGTTGCCATGGATTACAAAGCGTACATCAGGCGCCCTCTAGTCTATGTAGCGAGGACGCCGTCGTCATGGTAGCAGCTGGTGTGTTCATGTGGTGTTATGGTAGCGGTATGTCATGGCTCTTCATCCACAGAGAAGTTGTCACTTATTTGAGGTTGTAGACATATCGACCATCAAGAATAACCTAAAAAATCTAAAGATAGGATAAAAGTATTTAAATAATAAAAGGAACTGTTCTTGTGCCTCGCCCACTGATGACACTTTTTGGCTTAATTTATTTATATCTTGTGACAAATCACTGAGCAATAGTGTTTTTGGCTTTCACCGTACTTACAAGTTAATCCGGTAATTTATTCGAAAGCTCAGCAAGCAGATCTTCTGCCAAGTCATTGAATCGTTGTGTTATGTCGCTTTTGAAATCATAAAGAATTTGCTTTTGCTGTTCAAGTAACTCTCTTTGTATAACTGTCTGTTGTTTCGAAAACTCATCAAATTTTTCGATAATACTTCGTTTGACTGTTTGTTCTTGCTGCCGGCCGGAGTGGCCGAGCGGTTAAAGGCGCTACAGTCTGGAACCACACGACCGCTACGGTCGCAGGTTCGAATACTGCCTCGGGCATGGATGTGTGTGATGTCCTTAGGTTAGTTAGGTTTAAGTAGTTCTAAGTTCTAGGGGACTTATGACCACAGCAGTTGAGTCCCATAGTGCTCAGAGCCATTTGAACCATTTTGTTCTCGCTCTTCCTTAAACTCGCTCTTAAAATCATTGTAGATTTGTTTAAATAACTGTTGCAACATTTGCATCTTGATCGGGGTTTTCAGTGTGCCCAATGCACCCTGTCCAATCACGTTTGCATTAGGCATAAGTGTGTCAGGCAAAGAATGATTTAATAAGTCCGTGCTATCGCTTGTTACCTTGACACTAGGGGGAAAAAAATACTCCCTGGAGAAAACTGTGGCCTTGTCTCATCTACTGTCATCACTGTATAATTTCGAATGATAATGTTACTATCATCTGTGTCCACGTTAACGGAAAAATGTAACTGGTCGTCGTCACTGCGACCGACATTTTCAGTTTCGGTTTCACTTGCTGCCACGTCCATTTCGGAGTCATTTTGTGCTTGAAACTTCCTGGCAGGTCAAAACTGTGTGCCGGACCGAGACTCGAACTTGGGACCTTTGCCCTTTCGCAGGCAAGTGCTGTACCAGCTGAGCTACCCAAGCACATCTGACGCCTCGTCCTCACAGCTTTACTTCCGCTAGTACCTCGTCTCCTACCTTCCAAACTTTACAGAAGCTCTCCTGCGAGCCTTGCAGGACTAGCACGCCTGAAAGAAAGGATATTGCGGAGACATGGCTTAGCCACAGTCTGGGGGATGTTTTCAGAATGAGATTTTCAATTTGCAGCGGAGTGTGCGCTGATATAAGACTTCCTGGCAGATCAAAACTCTGTGCCGGACAGAGACTCGAACTCAGGACCTTCGCCTTTCGTGAGCAAGTGCGTTACCATCTGTTCTTTCCTTTCCTTTCCTTTCTTTCAGGAGTGCTACCCCTGCAAGGTTCGTAGGAGAGCTTCTGTAAAGTTTGGAAGGTAGGAGACGAGGCACTAGCGGAAGTAAAGCTGTGAGGACGGGGCGTGAGTCATGCTTGGGTAGCTCAGATGGTAGAGCATTACTTGCCTGTGAAAGACAAAGGTCCCGAGTTCGAGTCTCGGTCAGGCACACAGTTTTGATCTGCCAGGAAGTTTCATATCAGCGCACACTCCGCTGCAGAGTAAAAAATCTCGTTCTGGATATTGTGCCTGGCTATCCAGCAATGGACTGACAACGACGTGCGTATTGTGTGTACTCATTTTTTGATAATTTTACAAAATGACAAAGTAATTGAATACTTTTGAAAATGAAATATTCTGTTTGTAATAGTGGGGATACCACCACAAAACCTATTCAGAGGTGCCTCGCTGATATCTATCAAAATACACTGTCGGCATAACTCAGTTGTATGCACACATTTCTCTCCCTAACATTAATTTTCTGTCCAAATGTCTACGTATTTTAACAGAATGCTTCAATTTAAGAAACTGAATTAAGAAAGGTACTATGATCACTAATGACAGAGACACTACTAAGCGCAGTCATGTACTCGATATATCGTGAATTTTCTTACCTTTTCGCTGGCTTTCTCGCTCTATCCGGGATTAATTCTCCAATTGATTATGTTTAATATTTTGCATATCACGTGATTTCCATCGTCGTTGCCACAACACAGAATCTCAAGACAACAATTAGCATAATAGAAAATTTACACAATTATATAATTATTTGAAATTATTACAAACGTGCTAACTCTCTTCCGTTAATCCGGCCATCCTTATTTAGGTTTTCTGTGATTTCCCTAAATCACTCCAGGCAAATGCCGGGATAGTTCCTCTGAAAGGGCACGGCCGACTTCCTTCCCCATCCTTCCCTAATCCGATGAGACCGATGACCTCGCTGTCTGGTCTCCTCCCCCAAAACAACCCAACCCCTCTCTTCCGTTAAGGATGTCCTACTGCAGGTCACTTGGAGAGAGAGATAGTGCGGACTGTTGAATAATTATCATTTAGGCACACCAAACATTGTCTGCCCAGAAACGCCCGCAAGCATAGATGCGTGCGTGTTAAGACGTTGTGGCAGTTCTGGATCGTTGAATAAAAACTAATTCCTTATAGTCTTGGTTTGCCGCTTGGTATTTACCTTTTCTCTCCGACGATGTAGAATAATGCCGGCGAGGTTGCGGCGGCTATTTCCTCTTCGTGTTGACATCGTCTCCGAAAGTATTCATTTAAAAAATGCAAATCTTCATCATATCGAGAGAAGGAAGTTAGGACGTAGCTCGGTAGAAGAATGAAAACATGCGACTTCCGGATATTATAACTTTTAATTAAAACAATACTGAGAAAGCGAAATTACATGCTCTTTCTCGCACCAGCTCAAAAGACCGACAGGCACCGAGATCGGTGAAATAACAAAGGAGATACATAAAATATCTGCTATTTTAACCTTCAATTTTTTGTTAGCTTACTGAGATGAACATACCTCCCTACGATATCCTTCCCGCGCGGGGACGGAGAGAATATTTCTTTATATGTGCAGGTCATTTAAAGAACCTACGCAACCTACGCATGGGCAATGTATTAAGAGCGGCGTCAGACCCATTGTTGCTGCGGAAATAACGTTGACCCCTTTTTGGATTCTGGTTCAGAGGGAAGCGCAACTGCAGAGATTCTATTTTAAGAACTCAATGTTCGTGTAGCTGTGCCGATTGTTCCGGTAAATGCACTCAGAACTGTAACCGCGGTAAGCAATCGATACAAGCCAATCAGAGATCAAGTTCAGTTGAAATACCGAATATTCGAATAAGGTTTTGAGCAGCCAGTTTTTGTTGTCCCATTTATGAACGTTGGAATCATCTTCGGTACAGATTGGATGACAAAAAGGAGTTAGTGATTAGATTTTGTAAAAGAATGTGCTTCTGTAATGAATAAGGAAGAAGAGATGAAGATTTGATTGAAAGGACTTGTGGATGAATACTGTAAGTGCACTGTGGGCGCTGACTTCCATTTTGTTAAAGGAGTGGGAGCTGGGACTAAGCAATTTCGACGGCAAGGTAAGGACGTGAAGTCGCGAGATGATATAAACGACTCTTCTACAAATATTCACGCGAAAATAAAGCAATTAAGGGGAGCTTACTGAGCATCAAAGGAAAGATGTGAAAGAGGTATTACAGTTAAACGCCTAGTTGGACTTTCGTCTCAGCCCGGAAGAATGAGAGATGTGTTTGTAAATTAAAAGTAAAACCACACGAACCATTTTGTATGAAATCTTACTCTGTTCTGTCAGCCAAGAGTCCTGCAGCTGACAAAGAGATCGAAAGAATGCTAAGTGTGGGAATTATACAGCTCTCAGATAGTGAGTACTGTAGCCTCGTACATTCAGTAACAAAGCAGGATGGAACTACCAGGACTTTACTGGAAGCCAGAGTAATCAACAGGATAACTCTTCTGAAAAAGAATCAAGCGAAAAATTTAGAAGAGCTATTACCATGATCTCATAGCGTCAAATATTTGACGGTAATTATATTTCGTTTGTTCAAGACCTTTCTTCGCAACTCAGTCAATTATTCACTGACCGGTCACATTAATGTGATCATCTGCCACGTTTTGCAGCACAAACCTCTGCGAGACATGCAGGAAGAGAATCAGTGTGGATCTGGAAGGTACCGACAGGAATGTGGAACCAAGCAAATTCGAGTGCCATGGCCAGCTTCCTTAGGTTGGTCTGTTGAGGATCCATGGTGCGAACAGCTGAATCGAGGTGGTTCCACAGATACTCGATTGGGTTTAAATCGGGCCAGAGGTGTACAGTTAACTTACCCTGGTGCTCTTCCGACCACGCAGGAGGATCGTACAAACATACCGATGTTCGAGCCTCGTACAGATTCCCGTATGGAGGACATAGTGATAGACATCCCTGGGGTTGTGAAGCAGCTGAATGGGTTGAAAATAAATAAATCACCAGGTCCTGATGGGATTCCAGTTCGCTTTTACAGAGAGTACTCTACTGCATTGGCTCCTTACTTAGCTTGCATTTATCGTGAATCTCTTGCCCAACGTAAAGTCCCGAGAGACTGGAAAAAAGCGCAGGTGACGCCTGTATATAAGAAGGGTAGAAGGACGGACCCTCAAAATTACAGACCAATATCCTTAGCATCGGTTTGTTGCAGGATTCTCGAACATATTCTCTGTTCGAATATAATGAATTTCCTTGAGACAGAGAAGTTGCTGTCCATGCATCAGCACGGCTTAAGAAAGCATCGCTCCTGCGAAACGCAACTCGCCCTTTTTCACATGATATCTTGCGAACCATGGATGAAGGGTATCAGACGGATGCCATATTCCTTGACTTCCGGAAAGCGTTTGATTCGGTGCCCCACTGCAGACTCCTAACTAAGGTACGAACATATGGGATTGGTTCCCAAGTATGTGAGTCGCTCGAAGACTTCTTAAGTAATAGAACCCAGTACGTTGTCCTCGATGGTGAGTGTTCATCGGAGGTGAGGGTATCATCTGGAGTGCCCCAGGGAACTGTGGTAGGTCCGCTGTTGTTTTCTATCTACATAAGTGATCTTTTGGATGGGGTGGATAGCAATGTGCGGCTGTTCGCTGATGATGCTGTGGTGCATGGGAAGGTGTCGTCGTTGAGTGACTGTAGGAGGATACAAGATGACTTGGATAAGATCTGTGATTGGTGTAAAGAATGACAGCTAACTCTAAATATAGATAAATGTAAATTAATGCAGATGAATAGGAAAAAGAATCCTGTAATGTTTGAATACTCCATTAGTAGTGTAGCCCTTGACACAGTCACGTCGATTAAATATTTGGGCGTAACATTGCAGAGCGATATGAAGTGGGACAAGCATGTAATGGCAGTTGTGGGGAAGGTGGATAGTCGTCTTCGGTTCATTGGTAGAATTTTGGGAAGATATGATTCATCTGTAAAGGAGACCGCTTATAAAACACAAATACGACCTATTCTTGAGTACTGCTCGAGCGTTTGGGATCCCTATCAGGTCAGATTGAGGGAGGACATAGAAGCAATTCAGAGGCGGTGTGCTAGATTTGTTACTGGTAGGTTTGATCATCACGCGAGTGTTACAGAAATGCTTCAGAAACTCGGGTGTGAGTCTCTAGAGGAAAGGAGGCGTTGTTTTCGCGAATCGCTACTGAGGAAATTTAGAGAACCAGCATTTGAGGCTGACTGCAGTACAGTTTTACATTTCGCGGAAAGACCACAAAGATAAGAGAGATTAGCGCTCGTACAGAGGCATATAGGCAGTCATTTTTCCCTCGTTCTGTTTGGGAGTGGAACAGGGAGAGATGATGCTAGTTGTGGTATGAGGTACCCTCCGCCACGCACCGTATGGTGGATTGCGGAGTATGTATGTAGATGTAGATTTAGATGCCCATACACTGTGAGCTGTGTGACATGTTCCATTGTCCTGCTGGTAGATGTCATCATTCTGAGGAGTAAGAAACTGAATGTAGGGGTGAATATGGTCCACAAGGGTAGATGCATAGTCTTGTGGTCATCCAGTGTGCCTTCCAGGATGACGAGACGACCTGGGCAATGCCTCAAAAACATTCCCCTGATCATAAGGGTCTCTCCTGTGATCTGGACCCTTCCGACGATTGTTACAGGGTGTTTCCTTTCAGATATTTCACTCTGTACACACCAACAGCCATCAGTCTGATGTAGCATAAAATGCAATACATCTGAGAACGCCACCTGTCACCACTCAGTGAACGTCCATTTTTGGCATTGGCGTGCAAATTCCAGCCTTTATCGCCAATGAGCAGCAGTCAGCTTGAGTGCATCAACCAGGCACCCGATGCAGAGGTCCATAAGCAGCAACGTTCGTTGAGGAGACACTGTTGGTAGCCCCCTGTTTCATTTAGGTGGTCAGCTGCCCAACAGTTGCACGTCTATTCACCCATATACATCTCGGCAGCCATCGTTCACCACTGTCATCTATGGTCCCATGGTGCACCACAAGTTGCCTCGTTGTCAGTTTCGAACAGCGACGTTTTGACATGCACGGAATAATTTAAGGGTTTTGTCATGCGAATAGTTTACAAGCTTATCTGTTTCAGAAATGCTTCCCTTGGCTTGAAAGCCAATGATCATGCCCTTTTGGACGTCATAAAAGGCATATATTCCACTAGAAGTGGAATGAAACCCAAAAAGAAAATAAGAACCCAAATGAGAAAATAAATTGTGCCGAAACAGAAGAACATTCCAAACCCCATGGCTGGAAAGTGGATATATCGCGCAACAACAGCTTCACAATCTCCACCCCAGAGATGTGGGGAAAAAAACCTGCCGTGTACCAATGGTTATAGCACGTTGACGCTGTGGTCTGGATTGGATTGTGTATGTGTTGCTCTGTCTATATAGATTGGTTCAGGTAATTCCTGTGAGTGTATACACTGTTTCAGATAGCTCCAATGGGTTCACTGTAGAAAGTGTTGTGCCATATCCTGTTTTTACACGTGGAGCGCATGCTAAGTATTAAAAGTAACGACCACCCTAAGATGCACATGCACTAACCTCTGCCAATGCACAGTGTGAGATCGTTTTGTGGCCATTTAACTCATGTTGTCGAAACGTGTCTGTTCCGCTCTTTCTGCTGTGGTTACTGCCAAGTGTCAACCTCGCCCCACCCGTCCACTACCAGTGCGCACGCGCAGGCAAGCATATGCAGATTGCGCATGCGACGTAACAGCTGTTACGACTGGTGGGAGAAGACCTTCCACTTTGCCATCTGCTGGCGACCACCTTAACTGCTGGCGCTTCACGGTCAAGGGCGTCACAGAAGCAGCTGCTTCGAAGGCCTGCCTCCTGTTTTTTTCCCAGCAGTGCGTCTGTCTGAAGACGCGTCAGCCAAGTAACAAACTTCGCCCGTCGCTTCGACAGAGGCTGAGTGCATTCCACGACGCATTGTGCACTTCACAACACATCCCCCGACAACTACTACATCGTGTCCTCCTTGCTGCTATAACCTCAAGTTAAGACTTCAGCGAACCGTATGACTGGTTAAAAGCATAGTGAAGTAATGAATTGTATAGCGCATCATGAAAGTACATCGATATAAAAAGGGAATTTACCGTTTTACTAGGCATTTTCGAACCATATTCTAACATTATTGTAATCTTAGTTTACCAATTTCAGTATTTTTTTCTGATGAGACAGTTTTATCCAAATACTGTATAATGTAATGATTAAATAATATCGACTGATTAGGTTTTCATTTATCTTGTTCTACTATGATCTTTGTATTTCTGCATGACTTTTTCTACGTCTTTTGATCTCTCTTTTTCACATAGTTAACTATTTTTTTAAATATTTATTTTGGGAAAGTTCTGCAACTCCTCTGTTATGGCAAATGATTGCACCGTTTGCGAAGAGTCATAAACCAGTCAACCTAATAGAACATTTAAGGTGTTCATAGAGATCCGACAATGCTTTTGTCCTACTTAGTTGCATAAAAGACTGAGAAGTAATTGACTGTATGTAAATGGAAATGGCCTTGGTTTATAAATTACTATCATCTTATGTACTTTTCTTCTTGATTATTTAATTGTTGCCACAGCTTCAAAGTGAGACTAGATATCTCCTTTTTCCTGTGTGACTGTGTACCACTGTCAAGTTTTCTAAGAATATGTATGTTATCTGCTTAAATATTGCCTTCGTAATTCTATGTTTTTGTTGACATTATACATCTTTCCACCAGTTAAAACTGTGTTAAGTACACAATATACACATTAGTTGTAAGCACTCCACCATGTTCATGACTGATTGACCTTTCTTGCTGCTTTCGGACGACTTGAATGTTTCGTTCGGGATTTATTATGAATTTCTTCTCTTGGATTTTACATACACGTGATGAACCCAATGTCGAAAATTGTAGAGTTGAGATGTGAGGGTACCATTGCAGTATATTTTGTGTTCGGCCGCATGCGCGAGTAATGTCTAACGTCAGTGTGAGTGTAGGAAATTTCATCCCAAAATGAGTTATTTCAGATCGCACGGCGTTATTAGATTCTCGCAGCATGATGTCATTATTCATATTTTATAATTTTCGCCTACAAAGCATTAATAAATCAATTGTTGCAACTTCGTCTGTTGTGCTTCCTGAGCTTCATCTATCAGTAATTAAAAGTTATAAATTAGTCAACAAGTCATCGTTGAAAACGGAGAATTCATTGTCAATGAAGTAATATGAAGAAGAAGGATGTGATCTCACAAATTCCATTGGCTGTCATGCCTGTCGTAAATGACACCATCCTTTATTACAAGCAGAATCACGATGCACAGTAGATGGAACAAGGAAGGACTGTCCAATGACATGCAACATGAACGCAGTTAGTCAACGAACATTGTGTTACAAATCACTGAAGGTCAGCCCAGACAAATTAGTGCTCCTGGTGACAGTAAGAATTAAATTCCAAGACAGCAGTGGCAAGTGACAGAATTGTGTGCTATTAGATCCAGGGCTACAATCATGCTTCATACTGGAAGCATGTGCACAGTGCCTCAGACTGAAGGTGGCACAGCAGAGTACCAATTCCATGAATAAGTGTGGACCTCTCAGAAACAAAACACTGTTTCTGTACAGGTGAGCTCTTGCATAAGTGACTGTATGTTCTTTAGTGATCGTCTAGTTTTGCCAGAGATAACATACACCTTGCCACAACAAATAATTGAGCCAAATATGTGGAATTTGCTGGTTCAGAGGTTTGGTAACATGGTAAGGTTGACGTATTGCTAGGAGCAGAATTTTATCCATACAGTCAAAGTCTTTGACTATCTCTGTAGGTACTGATAGTTGTATGCTTCATGAGAAAGGTTGGACCATATCAAGCAGCTATAAAATGCCAGAGCACACCAGTTCGTCATGGCAGCTGGTCGTGTCACGTCTTGTACAAAACCGATGCTGACATTGAAATCCATTCAGTTCTCGGCTGGGGGGGGGGGGGGGGGGGGCTGAAAATTACATCAAGCTACAAAGATGAAAAAAGAGGAATAGTATGAAGCACACTTTGCAGAACATATGAAGAAAGACTCAACATGCAGATTTGTTGTCTGCCTTCCATTTCCCCCAAACCCAAGTCAGTTAGGTGATTCTTACCACAATGCAGCAAACACTTCTCTGAGACTGAAAAGAGACAGACAAGATAACCAAAGTCTAAGAGAAGTTACAATGATTCCAAGAGACAGTATGAAGATATTCATCGGCAACCGTGGCATTGAACCAAGTACCTACAATGCCAGCTCATCTGGCATCACAAAGATTTCTTCTGCAGACATGTAAGGAAACAGCCTGTGATGGAAAGAACAACCCTGGCTTAAAAAAGATGTCACTTCATGGGCTGTATTAGACACATTTCTGCATTTGAGGAGGCGCCAGAGAAAAGAACTAAAGTCCTCTTTCATACCAGCAAAAGAATCCAAAATGAAGAAGGAATCGATTGGTACTTCATTCCTCCAGAGGGGAACATATGCAGTGAGCAATGAAAAACATATATCCAATACTCGCAGAGTTGACGACCCTGACGTGCCAAATTGAGGTTTGCTTGAACTCTTGTGCTCTCACACCACTACCTTGCAAGCCCACTGATTCCCAATTCCTCACTGCAGGTCATTTCCTGGCTGGAATGGCAATCAGAAGCATCCCTCAGCCTGACCATCGTGCAGCCAACCTGAGCTTGCTCACAAGGTGGAAACTACTGCAGCAAGGGTTCCACATCTTTTGGTGGCGACGGTCATCTGACTACTTGCATCATCTGCAGCAGCGAACCATGAGGACAGTCCTCAGTCAGAATGTGCAACCTCACACTCTGATCATAGTAAGGGAAGACAACCTGTCATCCTTATGCTGGAAGCTGGCCATAATTGAAGGAGTACACACTGGGCATGATGGAATGGTACGAGTGGTCACTATTTTCACACCACAAGGGGTTTTCGAGAAACCAATCTGAAACCTATGTCCTTTACTGAGAGAAGTAATACAAAAGTAAGCACTGCACTTGTATTTTTAATTTTTTTCTGTGTGTACCTTGAAGCAGACTCAAGAGTATTTCATCATTTTGAATGTTTTAGTGTATTATTTATAATAATGAACTCTATGAACAGAATACCTGGTTGAAAGATGCACTGAAATGTATCCTTACTCGTGTTATTTTTATGATTCGGCAGGACTTTTTTTTACTCGTATTAGTTTCGAAAGAACTTAACATTTCTTTGGTGGTTAATATGTTTGGCCACTACATTCAGCCATGTCACTGGAGAGAGCTGCTCTCTTTGGAGGTATTTGTGCCTGAGGGACAATGGTCAACAGGCCAACCCCCCAAGAGCACCTACAGGAAGACTCTACGGCTGTCCTAAGCTTGTGACTGTGGGTCATGTATTTCAAATGGCAAATATGTATATTTTGATTTGGGAATATTAATATGTGTAATAAGTGATTATGTAACAGCTATCATCATTCATTACAATCCAAATAGATCCAAATCATTATACAGGGTGTTTCCGTAAGAGCGGCAAAAATGTAACAGGATGTAGAGAATGCTCCACAGAACAGTTAGAGGTAGGGAACCTGGGGTCAGAGAGGCCAGCTTTAGGAGATACAGAAGTAAGCATATCTACCGCTTTGTCTGGCATTGCCTGTTTTCCAGCTTATTTACAACCAACATGCATTTAAGTTTACATGTACTGTGCTGCTTATTTACAAGTCCACTCTTTATTTCCTGCAAGCAAACAAGGAGGTTGAGCCCGATTACCATGTAGTCACGATGCAAGTTTTGTTTACTTTACTTGTCCATAAGGTGGCTCTGTTGTATTTACATTATCCCATAACAGGATGTGTTATGAATCAATGACAGTCCCATTCATTACTCAGTGCTGTCCAGGAGATGTTCAGTACAATATGATGGAGCAGTACTGGTACAGTATTTCCTGGTCTCTGGATTGGAAGGGGAGGTCCTATTCCATGGCTTATTAGGTCACCTGACCTGAATCCCCTTGGTTATTTCCTATGAGGATATCTACAGTCACCAGTCTCAGCACATTTTGTAAGATACAGTTCAAACAGTACATTCATTATGTCAAAGATGGTATGTGCAGTTAACTAATGTCTCCAAAACCAGATTCCCTACCTCAAATTGTTCAGTGGAGCATCCTCCACATCCTGCTGAAGTTTTGCATGTTCTTCTCGAAACTCCCTGTATAGTTCTCCTAAATCCATGGTCCTCTGGTAACATTTACAGTTTACATTTCCATCTGTGGATGCTAACAGTTACAGTTGCTGTTGTCCAGAGAAAATGTTGACAGTGTCTTGCCAGTAGTGGCCAGTTATCATGTACTATAGTGCTTCAGCACACTGTAAATATCACATTAAAATTATGCTATTTTGCTTCAAATGCGAGCCAGAAATCACACTAAAATTGAACCATTTCTCTTCGAATGCAGACAGGCAATTGCACCAATATTACTTCATTTTTCTGAATGCGTGTTGGTATGCAAATAAAAAAGACAAAACTTGTTTTGTAGCACTCTCTTCACAGTTACAAGAAATCAGTGTCAAGTGCTAAAATGACTGTCAGCCATGCTACATTCATGTCACAGAAGTGACGTGGCTAGCTGTTTTCTACTGCATATGCTCTGTTATGAGGTCAGGCACATATGATTCCTGCTTTGCTCACAGCAGTAGTTCAGTAGTTTTCTTTGAAACTGGATGTAGCCCACTGTGTAAGTAGGGAAATTAGATTCACTCAGCTTTATTCCTTACAGAGATATGAGAAGTTCTAAAATAACAGACATAAAGATAAAACTACAAAACGAAAAGTGCCCAGAAATGTACTTAACTAATAGTGTTAATGATAAGTATAACAGTTTCCTAGATATCTATTTAAAAATCATTGAAGAGTGTTTGCCAACCAAAACCAAACCAATACAGAAAAAGCGAGGAAATCTGCCATGGCTAACAAAAGGTCTGTTAGTATCCTGTAAAAAGTTGAAACTTCTTCATGCAATTTGGAGTGCTCCAGACAGGCCTATTCGTTTTGTTGAATATTTTAGAGACTATAAAAAGATTTACAATAAAACTGAATAGCTGCAAAAAACTGTATACTGGAAATGTTATTACACAAGCTCCCAACAAAGTCAGAAGCACTTGGAAGACAATAAACAGAGAAACACGAAAGTCATCAAGAATGACAATAAAACCTTAAGCCTAAAAATCAATTATGTTGTAACAGAAAATCCAATAATCATTAGCAACACTTTCAACCAATATTTTACCAGCATATGCCAACAACTTACACAGGATAACAATAATGATTCTCTGCAAGCCCAAAAACTAGTTGAGAATAAGGAAAAGTCACTCAGTAACTCATGTTACCTGTATCAGGCAACTGAACAAGAGATAAGAAAAGTAAGATAGAAACTAAAAAATAAAGCAGCCACAGACATGAATGGCCTGTCAAATAAAATTTTGAAGCTAACTACCAGGGAAATTGCTAAACACTTCTGTCACTTAGTCAACTCATGTCTCGAAAAAGGAATCTTCCCAGATATAATGAAGATTGTCAGAGTACTACCACTATTCAAAAAAGGTGATCACGTGTGCCCAGACAATTACAGACCACTTAGCCTCCTTCCCATTTTGTCAAAGATCCTAGGAAGAATAATATTTGTTAGGTTAATAGCATTTTTTGATAAAAACTCTATCATAAATGGTAGAAGGTTTCAGTTCCAGAAGGAAAAATCTACAGTGTCAGCTGTATTTGAACTTATTAATATAACCTCTGCAAGCCTAGATGAAGGCCAAATCCTGGTTGGTGTTTTTTGTGACTTATCTAAAGCTTTTGATCTTGTCAATCACCACATATTAATAATGAAGCTACACCACTATGGAATTAGAGTAACTGCTCTTGATATCATAAAGTCTTTTCCGCAGAACATAATACAAACAGTGAAAGTGTCACACAGTCAAGGGAAACAGCTATCAGAACCACAAGATATAAATCATGGGGTGCCACAGGGTAGTATTCGAGGACCCCTCGTTTTCCTTATATATGTAAATGATTTACCATGTAATGTAGACAGTGAATTGATACTCTTTGCAGATGACACAATAAGCATAAATGTGAAACCGAGCTTACAGGAGGCCATAAGTAAAAGTAATCAAATAGTTGAAATGATCACCCACTGGCTTGAAGTGAGAAGGTTAATCCTCAATTATGAAAAAACTAATGCAATCCTATTTAGGAACAACAAAAGAAAAACTAACTAACAAATTTGCAAGAGCTAGATGTAAGAGTAGTTGAAAGTGCTAAATTTCTAGGGATCACCATGGACAGTTGTTTAGGATGGAAAGATCATATTTCCAATACAAGCAATAAACTTAGCAGTGTTGTTTTTGCTCTGAGACAAATTAAGCCACTAATAACTGAAGATGATGTGTACATGGTGTATTTTTCATACTTCAGTGCTATAATGAGCTATCATATAGAAATCTGGGGCCACTCAACTGAGGCAATTAAAATATTCAAATTACAAAAGAGAGCAATTAGAATAATAGGAAACACAAGAACAAGAGATAGTTACAAGCCTCTTTTCAAAAAATATAAGATTCTAACCTACAGCTTGTATATATATAAAATTCTGCTCCTTGCTTGGGATCATAAAGACAAATTCAACAAAAATGAAGATGTGCACCACCACCACATCAGAAACACCAAGAAATTAAGAATTCCGCAGCATAACACTACTCAATATGAGAGAAGCAGTGGTTACATGGCAGTAAAGTTGTACAACTCTTTACTACCTGGCAGTAAAGTTGTACAACTCTTTACTACCACACATCACTAATGCCAAATCGAAGGATAAGTTTAAAGAGTCAGTCAAACAACTGCTATTAGAAACCCCTTTATATTCAATCAGAGAATTTCTTTCAAATTAAAATAACTGAAGGAAACAAACTTAGTACACTAAAAGAAAAAGTACACAGGTACAGAGAAAAAGAAAAAGTAAAATGTGTTAACTTCTTAACAGAATCATTTTATCTAAAGATTTTGTTTTTCTACAGTATTATTGCTGTTAATTTTTTTTTATAAATGTAAACAAAATGGTATCTAGAATATGTATGTGCCATGTGACTGTATTATACCATACATATAAAATGATGAACCCATAGCATAGAATTATTGCAATTAAATGTTCTGTAATTTAGGTACATAGATTATGTATGCCTCATAAAATCCATTCAGTTTACAGTATCTAAAATTTTGTAACTATGATGTTAATTTCCAGAAATGTTGTGGCTAAAATTTATTAGTTATCTTAGCAAAACTATAGTTAGAATCAGTAAAAGTAATGTATTTTATTGGAAAACTGACAAAGCAAATATGTACTTGGACTTACTCCATATATATACATCATAAGCTGCTAAATAAATAAATAAATAAATAGAATGTGAGGACTTTTAAAAATACATTCTGGTGACGATACTGTGGGCAAGTGGCGTAAAGCACAGACCAGTAATTTGCAGACCCGAGTTCGATTGCCGCTGATACCAACATTTTTTGCTAATTTTGTTTTATTCCTCACAAGATTTAACTATTAATTATACATACATACATATGCTTCCCCCCATGAACCATGGACCTTGCCATTGATGGGGAGGCTTGTGTGCCTCAGCGATACAGATAGCTGTACCATAGGTGCAACCACAATGGAGGGGTATCTGTTGAGAGGCCAGACAAACGTGTCTTTGTTGATCCATTATGGATAGTGGGATGATGGCTAGCATGAACTTCTTGATGCAATAATTTACCAACAGCCGTATGATTTGTATATGTTTATTTTATTTTATGAACTTCTATGTGTTGCTACCAGTTTCAGCATTACATTGATGCCATCTTCAGGCCCCACTCATCATAGTCATAAAATCGCTATACATGGAACGAGTCATATAACTGGATCTGTGAATCAATCTAAAATACAAAACAGTGGAGTAAATAATAGAGTTTCGAGAAGACGTCAACACACTATGTTTTATGCTCTACATACCGTCCTGCTCCTTCTGTGTATAGCGATTTTATGACTATGATGAGTGGGGCCTGAAGATAGCATCAATGTAATGACGAAACTGGTAGCAACACATAGAAGTTCATAAAATAAAATAAACTTTTACAAATCATACGGCTGTTGGTAAATTATTGCATCAAGACAACAAATGTGTGGCTCCTGAAGAGGGTCAGCAGCCTTTTCAGTAGTTGCAGGGGCAACAGTCTGGATGATTGACTGATCTGGCCTTCTAACACTAACCAAAACGGTCTTGCTGTGCTGGTACTGCGAACGGCTGAAAGCAAGGGGAAACTACAGCCATAATTTTTCCCGAGGGCATGGAGCTTTACTGTATGGTTAAATGATGATGGCATCCTCTTGGGTAAAATATTCTGGAGGTAAAATAGTCCCCCATTCGGACCTCCGGGCGGGGACTACTCAGGAGGATGTCATTATCAGGAGAAAGAAAACTGGTGTTCTATGGATTGGAGTGTGGAATGTCAGATCCCTTAATTGGGCAGGTCAGTTAGAAAATTTAAAAAGGGAAATGGATCAGTTAATGTTAGATATAGTGGGAATTAGTGAAGTTCAGTGGCAGGAGGAACAAGACTTCCGGTCAGGTGAATACAGGGTTATAAATACAAAATCAAATAGGGGTAATGCTGGAGTAGGTTTAATAATGAATAAAAAAAAATAGGAGCGTGGGTAAGCTGCTACAATCAGCATAGTGAACACATTATTGTGGCCAAGATAGACACAAAGCCCACACCTACTACAGTAGTACAAGTTTATATGTCAATTAGCTCTGCAGATGATGAAGAGATTGATGAAATGTGTGATGAGATAAACAAAATTATTCAGAGAGTGAAGGGAGATGAAAATTTAATAGTCATGGGTGACTGGAATTCGATAGTAGGAAAAGGAGGAGAAGGAAACGTGGTAGGTGGATATGGAATGGGGATAAGAAATGAAAGAGGAAGCCGCCTGGTAGAATTTTGCGCAGAGCATAACTTAATCATAGCTAACACTTGGTTCAAGAATCATGAAAGAAGGTTTTATACATGGAAGAGGCCTGGAGATACTAGAAAGTTTCAGATATATTATATATTGGTAAGACAGCAAGGAGATGGATCTGGATAAACTGACAGAACCAGAGGTTGTAGAGAGTTTCAGGGAGAGCATAAGGGAATAATTGACAGGAATGGGGGAAAGAAATACAATAGAAGAAGAAAGGGTATCTTTGAGGGATGAAACATTGAAGGCAGCAGAGGATCAAGTAGGTAAAAAGATGAGGGCTGGTAGAAATCCTTGGGTAACAGATGATATATTGAATTTAATCAATGAAAGGAAAAAATATAATAATGCAGTAAATTAAGCAGGCAAAAAGGAATACAAACATCTCAAAAATGAGATCGACAGGAAGCGAAAAATGGCTAAGCAGGGATGGCTAGAGGACAAATGTAAGGCTGTAGAGGCATATCTCACAAGGGGTAAGATAGATATTGCCTACAGGAAAATTAAAGAGGCCTTTGGAGAACAGAGAACCACTTGTATGAATATCAAGAGCTTGGATGGAAACTCAGTTCTAAGCAAAGAAGGGAAAGCAGAAAGGTGGAAAGAGTATATAGAGGGTCTATACAAGGGCGACGTACTTGAGGACAATGTTATGGAAATGGAAGAGGATGTAGATGAAGATGAAATGGGAGATATGATACTGCGTGAAAAGTTTGACAGAGCACTGAAAGACCTGAGTCGAAACAAGGCCCCGGGAGTAGACAACATTCCATTAGAACTACTGACAGCCTTAGGTGAGCCAGCCCTGACAAAACTCTCCATCTGATGAGCAAGATGTATGAGACAGGGGAAATACCCTCAGACTTCAAGAGGAATATAATAATTCCAATCCCAGAGAAAGCAGGTGTTGATACATGTGAAAATTACTGAACTGTCAGTTTAATAAGTCATGGCTGCAAAATACTAACACGAATTCTTTATAGACAAATGGAAAAACTGGTAGAAGCCAACCTCGGGGAAGATCAATTTGGAATCCGTAGAAATATTGGAACACATGAGGCAATACTGACCCTACGACAAATCTT
Source organism: Schistocerca serialis cubense (assembly GCF_023864345.2). NCBI lineage: Eukaryota > Metazoa > Arthropoda > Insecta > Orthoptera > Acrididae > Schistocerca > Schistocerca serialis. Next base: position 94,953,501 of record NC_064646.1, on the reverse strand, counting down.
AGAAGATAGATTAAGGAAAGGCAAACCTACATTTCTAGCATTTGTGGACTTAGAGAAAGCTTTTGACAATGTTGACTGGAATACGCTCTTTCAAATTCTGAAGGTGGCAGGGGTAAAATACAGGGAGCAATAGGCTATTTACAATTTTTACAGAAACCAGATGGCAGTTATAGGAGTCGAGGGACGTGAAAGGGAAGCAGTGGTTGGAAAGGGAGTGAGACAGGGTTGTAGCCTACCCCCAATGTTATTCACTCTATATACTGAGCAAGCAGTAAAGGAAACAAAAGAAAAATTTGGATTAGGTATTAAAATCCATGGAGAAGAAATGAAATATTTGAGTTTCTCCGATGACATTGTAATCATGGCAGAGACAGCGAAGGACTTGGAAGAGCAGCTGAACGGAATGGACAGTGTCTTGAAAGGAGGATATAAGATGAACATCAACAAAAGCAAAACAAGGATAATGGAATGTAGTCAAATTAAGTCGGGTGATGCTCAGGAAATAAGATTAGGAAATGAGACACTTAAAGTAGTAGATGAGTTTTGCTATGTGGGGAGCAAAATAACTGATGATGGCCAAAGTAGAGAGGATATAAAATGTAGACAGGGAATGGCAAGGAAAGCGTTTCTGAAGAAGAGAAATTTGTTAACATCCGGTATAGATTTAAGTGTCAGGAAGTCGTTTCTGAAAGTATTTGTATGGAGTTTAGCCATGTATGGAAGTGAAACATGGACGATAAATAGTTTGGACAAGAAGAGAATAGAAGCTTTCAAAATGTGATGCTACAGAAAAATACTGAAGATTTGATGTGTACATCACATAACTGATGAGGAGGTATTGAATAGAATTGGAGAGAAGAGAAATTTATGGCACAACTTGACTAGAAGAAAGGGTCGGCTGATAGGGCATGTTCTGAGGCATCACGGGATCACCAATTTAGTACTGGAGGGCAGCGTGGAGGGTCAAAATCATAGCAGGAGACCAAGAGATAAATAAACTAAGCAGATTCAGAAGAATGTAGGTTGCAGTAGGTACTGGGAGATGAAGAAGCTTGCACAGGATAGAGTAGCATGGAGAGCTGCATCAAACCAGTCTCTGGACTGAAGACCACAACAACACAACATACATATACATACCTAGTCACAGGCCCTGCAAACCATGCACTGCTTTCACAACTTGCTTCCATTCCCTTTTGTTTTGTGCTTGGTTCCTACAGGTGTCTTCCATCTTCAGGGTTGTCAGGTTCTTTGCCAGGTCGTCCATCCAGCACTGCCTTGACATTCCTATGGGCCTCTGATGTTCGCTTTCCCCTCAAATACTTTCTTCACATGTCTTTCCTCTGATATGTGGGCTACATGTCCCCCCCACTGAATTCTTTTGCTCTTCAGCTTCTGTAGTATTGTTGGTTGTTGCATCAAGAGGTAGGTTCCCTCATTCCTCCTCCTTCCTCATTCTCCTTTATCTAAGATTGGTCCCTATATCTTCCTCATTACTTTCTTTTCAGAAATTAATAGTTTTTCCTTTCTTGTTTTCTCATGCTCCAAATTTCTGAACCATACACATTCCACATCCACGAGGATCTCCACAGCACGGATCTATGGAATGAAAAAGTAATCTAATCTAATCTGGGTATATCACTTTGTTATAGATACTCATTATAGTATTCACTGATATAGATTTTGAACTGGGTGTCTCCCTAAGGGAATACATGCATTTCATTTGCACTGCAATTCTTTCTGTGATGTCCATTTCCAAAGCCAAGTATTTGAAGTGGTGAACTCCATTGAACCTCATGCTACCTGTCACAAGAAATTCTTGTTGTTCTTCTTATCTTCCTAATTGCATTAACTCCATTTTGTCTTGATTCACCTTTATCCCAACCTTCTATGCATAGTTGTATTTTTTCTCATACATTTCTTTCAACTCATGGACTGATTCACTTAGCAGTACTATATCATCTGTATATGTGTGACATTCTCCTCAGGGAGTCACACATAGTGATTACGTGGCTGGCAACCGCGGGGCCCCGAGCTGAGTCCTGGCATTGCTTCCACTTACTTATGCCAGGCTCCTCACTTTTATCTTTCCTATATGGCCACCCTCGGCCAGCTCTTGTTCTTTTCCAACCCTGATGCTATTAGGTTTTGAGGGCTAGGTGTGTGTCATTTTCCAACCTATACTTCTCATGCAGCCTCTGACCCAGAGCGAGTGGCTGCAAAATGCATGTTTCACATGTTAGGGGTGGCCTCCAGAACTGCAAAAGGCAACGGAATACCACTGCAGATTATCTTCCCTGCATAATGCAGTCTCCATTTTATGCACAAAAATGGTTTCCTCTCATGTTAAATCAGTGTCCCCAGGTAAAATAGTCTCCCATTCGGATCTCTGGAGGGGGGGGGGGGGACAACTTGAGAGGAGGCAAAAAATAAAAATGAGAATTGGTACCTGGAATGTTAGAACTCTGCTACAAGCAGGAAAACTAGAAAACCTTAAAAGAGAGATGGAAAAGAATCATATGGACCTTGTAGGAGTCGCTGAGGTAAGATGGAATGGAGAGTTGCAGTCAGATGAATATGTGTTGTACTACTCAGGAGGAGAAGTAAAAGGAATGAATGGAGTAGGAATAATTATGAAAAAGGAATTGGCGAAATGTGTAGAATATGTAGACTATACAAATGACTGGGTTATTGGTGTAAGGTTTAAAGGAGCACAAAAAGATTTACTGATTGTCCAGGTGTATATGCCAACTTAAGAACATGATGACCAAATTGTAGAGGAAAAATACAATGTAATAGAGAGAATAATGGACGAAAATAAAAAATGTTGCAACGAACGCCATTGTGGGAAAAGGGAAAGAGGGAAGCATAGTAGGCAGTCATGGTCTTGGAAAGAGAAATGATAGAAGTGAATGGCTAATTGACTTCTGCAGGGAAAGGCAGCTGATAGCGGAGGAGGCTCTACACTTGGAAATCCTCAGGGGATAAATACAGAAACCAAATCGATTTTATACTGGTAGAAGAAAGATACAGGAATGGAATCAAGAAGTTGCACACATTACCAGGTGCAGATATTAACAGTGACAACAACTTACTTATGCCAGAAATAGAAATAAGAAAGAAAAAACTGAAGAAGGCGACCAGGGTGAAGAAGTGGGCTCTAGAGAAGATAAGATCCAACAAAGAACAAATTGCAGAAATGGTGTCTTGGGAGTTTCTAAACACATTACGAGACAAAGAACCACCTGATAATGCCAATGAGTACTGGAATATGCTGAAAGAAGGAATCATTAAAGCAGGACAGCAAAATATAGGATATGTAAAAGGGAAAAGATCAAAAAACCATGGGTCACACAGGAAATGATTTCCAAGATGGAGGAGAGAAGAAAATTGAAAAACAAGAGCACTGAAGATGCAAGAAAGATATACCAAAGGTTAAATAATGAACTGCGACGAGAAACAGAGCAGGCTAGGAAAAAATGGCTAAAAGAAGAATGTGATGAAATTAAAGAACTGGACAGGAAGGGAGTATATGACTTACTATACAACAGAGTAAAGACTATGACATGGGAACAAAACAGAGCAGGAAGTGCTACTATGGAAATTTTGGGTAAAAACGAGGAGGTACTGTACAAAGATCGTGACGATGTCCTCCAGAGATGCTAAGAATACCTAAAAGAGCTATATGACACAAATAGCAAACCAGTAACTCTGGAATTTGAATCACACAACAGTGTAAGTGATGACGAGAAAGGACCAACCATCATAATGGAAGAAGTAAACTCTGCCATAGCTGCAATGAAAAATGACAAAGCGGTAGGTACAGATGCAATACCAGGAGAAATATTAAAATGCTTGAACCAAGATGGGATAAGAGAAATATTGAGATTATGTAATAAAATATATGACAGTGGTGAATGGCCTGAGGACTTTCTGACAATAGTAATGACTCCATTACCGAAGAAACAAGGAACCAAGAAATGCAGCGGGCACAGGACAATCAGCCTCATTTCACATGCGGCCAAAGTGATGTTAAGAATAATTAATAAAAGACTTGAAAAAGTAATGGAGGAGAATCTTGGCGAGGAGCAGTTTGGCTTTAGATGGAATATGGGCACCAGAGATGCAATAGGGATCCTACAAATCTTGAGAGAAAGGTTTATTGAAAAAGGAAGAGACCTATATATGTGCTTCATTGATCTAGAAAAGGAATTTGACAATATGGTTTGGGACAAGCTGGCGACTTTAATAAGGGAAAAGAGAGTGGACTGGAAAACCAGAAGACTTGTAAACTCATTATATCTTAATCAAAAAGTTTCAGTTAAAGTGAGAGGAGAAAGTACAAACTGGATTGGACTAGGAAAAGGAGTAAGACAAGGATGCTGTCTATCACCTACTCTTTTCAACCTCTACTTGGAAAACATTATTGGCCAATGCTCATTAGATGACAAAGGCATAGAAATTGGAGGAAGAAGAGTAGGGTGTTTGAGGTTTGCTGATGACAGGGTCCTTCTAGCCACAGGGGAAAAAGAATTACAGGATTTGGTGGACACCATTGAAACTAACGGAAAAAAATATGGAATGAAAATTAACACAAATAAAACAATAGTATTGGCACTAGAAGGAAATAAGGAAATAAAAATTATGCTGAATGGAGAAATACTAGAACAGGTGCAAAATTTTAAGTATCTTGGAAGCAGGATAGACACTGACTGGAAGTGCACCACAGAAATTAAAACAAGGATAGCAATGGCAAAAGAGGCATTTTATAAGAAAAGGAGAATTTTCTGCAGCAGTCTGGACAGAGAACTCAGGAAGAGACTCCTAAAATGTCTTGTATGGAGTGGTCTTCTATATGGCACTGAAACATGGACTATGAGGAAGAAAGACAGAGAAAGGATGGAGGCTTTTGAGATCTGGACGTGGTGGAGGGCGGAAAGAATAAGTTGGATGGACGGAGTAAAAAATGAAGAGGTACTGAGAAGAGCGGGAGAGAAAGACAGTTACTAGATGTAATAAAGAGAAGAAAAAGAAATTGGATTGGGCAAATATTAAGAAAGAATGACGGACTGATAAAATCAGTTTTAGGAGGTTATGTAGAAGGGAAAAGGAAGTGAGGAAGGAAGAGATTCCAGATACTGGATGACATGATGGACAGTAGCCTTAAGAAGGAAGCAAAGGATCACAGAAAATGGAGAGGCAAAGGACCTGCTAATATAGCAGATAACTGATGATGATGATGATGTGAGACAATGGAAATTACAATCCATCTGTACTTCAAACCATTTCTGTTGCCTACATCTCCTTATTACTTTCTCTAAGATGACATTGAACAGAACACACAAGAGAGCATCCCCTTGTCTGAGACTTGTCACAGTCTCAAACTTTTCTGTTGTGAGCCCTCAGAAATGCACAGCTGCCATTGTTTCATCAATACAAGTTTGCACCATTCTAAGTAGTTTCTCAGGGATTCTGAAGTCATGCAGTGTATTGCACAGGCTGTTCCTGTGAAAATCAATGAACAATTTTCAGACAGTAGTCTTAGGGTGAAAATGTGATCTATTATTGACTAGTTGGTCGAAAACCAGCTTGATATTCCTGTGTATTATTCTCTATGAATGGTTGTAATATTCTGAGAATAATTATAGACACTACCTTGTTAATTACTTTCAGCAAGCTGATACCTCTGTAATTATCACATTCCATTTTGCTTCCCTTGCTGTATATAGGAGATGTTATGACCTATTTCCATTCTTCTGGTGATGTCTCATTGTTCCATATCAGCTGGATCAGTTTATATATTTCTAAGTGTAAGTTCTCCGCTCCCTCTTTGATTAATTCTCCTGTTATTCTGTCCTCCCCTGGGGCCTTGTTGTTTATGAGTTTTTTGCTTGCAATCTTTACATCTTTTTCATCACTTCCCATTTTTCTTCATCTTTCCTTTCCTCCATGATGTCTATATGTAGCTCCTCTTCTGGGTCTGGATGGTTCAAAAGTTCTGAGAAGTATTCTCTCCTTATTTCTACAATTCCTTCTTTGTTATTTATCAAGTTGCCACTCTTATCTCTAATGAAATCAGTTGGGCTCTCAAATCCATATTTGCAATTTTTGATCCAATGGGAAAAATTGTCTTGAATTCTTTTTGTGGCTTTGTGCCTCCACTTATTCTAATAAACTGGTTAGATATATTCTCTTCTCGGTTTGTGGGATTCGCTTTGCCTCCCTTCTAATGTTGAGAAAATGTTGCCTTTTCTGCTCATTCTCCCTGTTAGTCTGCCACTCCTCCCTCATCTTCCTTTACTTTCCTTGAGTCTTCTGGCATGTCTCATAGAACCGTCCTTCCTTCTTCAATCTCTTCTTTCTTCCCAATGTATCGTCCACTACTCTTAAGTACTATGGCCTTTAATTCTTCCAACTTTTCCTCTACATCCTCTCTTGTTTCTAGGTTTTCTAGGGCCTCAGAACAGTTTTTGATTTCTACAGCATATTGTTCTTTAATTTCACTTTCTTGCAGTTTCCTGACATTCAAACCAGTTTATACACTTAAAATGAATATATTTAATTTAATTTCCATTACTACCCCTGTAAGTCAAAAGTCTGAAGGGTAGATGGTGATAAAACAAGTGTGTATACAAGGAAAAGCATGAAAGGTTTTCTGTAGATAGTCTGCTGAAGATGTTCTTTTCCAGTAGATCTTTGGAGGAGAAAGTGAAATTTAAAGAGTTATGTAGATGTGCTTCAAATTTAAATCTAATAACAGAGTGGCATGGGATGAAGCTTACTGATTTGGCTCACTTAACAATGATGGTAGCTAGGAAAGCAGGGCACAGGGGCTGCTGGAGTAGAAACACTGATCCCAGTACAGGATACATGTTTTAAATTTTAATTTATTCCAAAAGACATAAAACAAGCTCACTGGTATTAGCATAAACACTGACTGACTAACATCCAACATGAAGAACTTGTAACATATAAATCAGCATTAAACAAAGCAGCAAGGCAACAACCTTACAAGAGGCTGCACTCTTAAAAAATTCTACCTCACCTTTTCTTGTTAAAAAAAGAACAGAGCTTTAACAGTAGTTAAACAACACTATTATTGTTTCTGCCTTTTTTTTGCTCCACTAGCCTTAAGCTAGTTACAACTGTTGCTTAATTTTACAAAAATAATTTCAGACAAATATTAGCACCAAATTATCAGGTAAGAGCAACAATGATGACTATTGATGACTCAATTTCATAAGTAATTTGTTCTGAAAGATTTGTGCATGACAACTAATAATAGAGGAAAATCCTCACACAAACATTACATTTCTCTGATCTCAGTCTCAATAAGTTCAAATTAAGAAGTAGGGAAGCAATCATTTTACAACTAGGTGCAAACTTACTTCTAAAAACCTTTCCGGTTATCATACATGAAACAAACTGGGTTAAAAAAAGTTACAGCTGAACAGCCTTCCCTGATTCCCACCACTTGGTATTAATTAAAAACAATAAATTCCTTTCCTCTTTTATAAATCTTTGTATTATGGACAAACTACAATTACCATTACTACTAGCAAGACCAAAAACATCCACTTTTTTAAAAAAAAAAAAAAAAAAAAAAAAAAAAAAAAAAAAAAAAAAAAGGCACCAAAGAAGTCATAGGCTCATGGCACAAGCCACTTAGCCAACTTGCAACTTTGTCACACACTCTGACACTGCACACTAGGCAGGACACTTAGACTGCGTACAGCTAAATCTAAGACATAAGAAAACACTGTTAACAAACAGAAGTTGCTTCAGCAACTAAACTTTGCTACAGCACTGAGTAGGTAATTTATAGACCTGAGCATTGTTGTGAACAAGGACACTAGTGATTAAATTACCTGTACAATTAGAGCTAATGCTCATATTCCAAATTATTTTTCAAAAGGAACAGAGAAGCACGAACTTTAAATGTGTTGCCAAATACAAATTTTGCACCTGTAACTTTCAAGTATGGTATTAGCACCTTTTATGCATAGCTTAAACAACTACTTGAAATATTAACACACCAAACACTTCTGGATTCTGCTTCAACACCATTTGTCTAACATGTTAATTGGAACACAGGAACAACTAGCGTTTTTTTCGTTTTTGTTTTTTACAGCTCTCATCAGAGAGCACAACAAGAAAGTACAGACAATTTCCTTTCCATATTCTTAATGCTACATTCAGAACAGCCAGGGCTCAGTCAGAACCAAACAATGAGATTGGATTGGGCACTGAATCAGTACAACTATTAATGCTGGACAATGGTGTTAATGCTCTAACAGTGTGAACATGAGTCATGTGTGGAGCAGTGAGTGTCACTCACCATTTAATGTCAATCTGAGCAGTGCAGCAAGGCAGCAACTCTGCCTTTTCCCCAGACCGGCTATGGTGGGCGCCAACACCAGCCAGCTGTTGGAAGCACCCACGTCTGCTTCAAGCCCCATCCAAACATTATTTCTCCTGTAATGACGTTGCCACTCCACATTGGTCCACAGAGCTGTGCTGCCAAACTAACTGCCATGCCACTCACTGCCTAATGCTTGATATTGATTGCCCCCTTGCTAGCCACCACACCCTCTCTTTAAGCCACTGCCAACCAACTGCAGGGATTGTCAGCAAACTTCTACACTCTCATATATAAACCGGCATGAACAAAGAGTATAGGCAGAAGCTACAGCTCAGCCTCCCACATTAAAATGAAAATCAGGGAGGGAGGAACCAGATCTTTTATCCTGGTGCTCAATTCTCAAAGGTTTAGGTGCATCATGTGTGTAACTCTTCTTGATGTGGGTCAGGCGCACCCTCATGAGTTTCTCAATCTGGGTATTGTAGAGCAGGAAGTTCGCTGGTGAGAGGCTCTTAATCATGCATGCACATCACATGAATCTGGGAAACAACTTCTCAGTAATTCCCTGGCTACCCTTACTCTACCTCCAACAGCTTTCCAGAAAAATCCTTCCACCGATGGCAATAGAGATGACCCGTCTCTCCTTGTTGTATCTCAAGCTCTTCTGGTAGTATTCCAGCTTGATATTATTCTTTTGATTGATCTCTTCTGAATCCAGCTGTTAAGGCAAAGATCATTAAGTGCCCAAAGGTTGGCTAATGGGGACTTCAAGGAAAACATCAACTTGACAGTTGTAGTCTTATTTGCTTCATGAGTCACTACATAGCAGTTCCACCCGCTTTTATTTATTTCTTCGTGCGTTGTTTGTTGTCCTCAGTGTCCACGTACTGCATTGCTACACTGGCTGAGAAATGAGGTTTGTAATTTTGACACTGACTACTGTAAATAATGTAGCCGACAGATGCACACTTGCATTTCACTGTCTTTTACTTTTACTTTTCACAAACCCCCAATAATACACAGTTATATATGTATGGCCAGTGCACTATTGTTTAAACTTTTCATAAGCCTCATTAATAGTTTGCAGGTGAAGCTCCAGATACTGCTACAACAATTTTCTGTTGAACATCTACGAGCAGTAAAAACATAACCACATAGTTCATAGTCCTTCAAATTATTTGAACAGTCACTGTCATCGCTTTAATACATGGCATATTGGTGTAACACCTATTTCACTGTTAAGTTGATACATTGTTGTCATTCTAAGCAACACTGGTTCCTCGTCTGAAACTCAACCATGGGCTGATTGACTGACTGTCTTGTGACCAAAAACAGTGCCCTTATATGTCCTCAAAATAATAGGTACTGAACTTACACATTGTTTGAAGTTAAATTTACAGAAATTACAATTAAAACCTAACTCATTTGATTAAATGAATACACCAAAAAATTGGTCCCTTTTAACAGTTTCTTCTACTGCAAGAGTTAAGCTGAATTATTTGTTTAAATCATGAAATTAACAAATTTAAGTATGCAAACCATACTTTTGACTAAACTGTTAATTACTTTGGAATTAATTAAGGTCTTGGCTTTGCTAACATGTATTTGAATAGAGCCAAATAAATCTTTTAAGAATACTATTAGTTGTTCCTCCAAATGTTTATATTTATTACAGAATTTGTATTTGTTTATATGTCAATAATAGAGTTTAATTTACAAAACAACTACTGATTTCACCCTATAACAAAAGATACTAACTAGGAATAGTCAAAATAAATTAGAAAATCAATTACACCCATAAAACTAAGCACAAAATTAGACCTGTTGTTATATTCTTTAAAACTGAGGGCCAACCTTTTTCTTTTATGAAAATGCAGGTCATATTCACATATGTTAATGGTAATTAGTTAAAAGTGAAAAAATGAATTTAAGGAGGCTGATGGCAAAACAGGAGGGGAATTGAAAATATGTCAGCTTGCTTCGTTACAACTATATTGAAGGGACAGGATAACCAGTTCGACAATACATCCCATCACCTTTGTGATTCCACATGATATTCGATGAGAGTAAACTTAAGATTTTGGTTCATTCTTTCTGCAAATGAGAGCTGCAAGGTAATAAGGTAGTGGTGATATGTGTTATTTACCAGTCAAAACGTAACTTCCTAAACTCCAAGGAGGTAAAGGCTGGGGCATAGTCACTTACTACAGCCTTTGGAGGACCAAAGCTAGTGAAGACCCACTCAAGATGCTGTATACTAACAGCTGCTATGGTACTAGTGCTAGGTATCAACCTTAAGAATCTGGTGCACACATCAACCACAACCAAAATGTAGTGATTACCTCTCTGTGCATGGGGCAACATACCTAGATAATCAATAAACAATTTGTTCATAGGTATTCATGGGTGGACTTCTGTAAAACTCACTTAGGGCTGGTATCAGGTTTCACTACCTTACATAGCTCACATTTCATTACCAATCTGTGAATGTCGTAGTCCACACCATTTCAAGTTACTTGTTTGCGTAGCTTGAGCATGTTTTTTTTTTTTTTTTGGTCATCAGTCTACTGACTGGTTTGATGCAGCCCACAATGAATTCCTTTCCTGTGCTAACCTCTTCATCTCAGAGTAGCACTTGCAACCTATGTCCTCAATTATTTGCTTGATGTATTCCAATCTCTGTCTTCCTCTACAGTTTTTGCCCTCTACAACTCCCCCTAGTACCATGGAAGTCATTCCCTCATGTCTTAGCAGATGTCCTATCATCCTGTCCCTTCTCCTTATCAGTGTTTTCCACATATTCCTTTCCTCTCCGATTCTGCGTAGAACCTCCTCATTCCTTACCTTATCATTCCACCTAATTTTCAACATTCGTCTATAGCACCACATCTCAAATGCTTCGATTCTCTTCTGTTCAAGTTTTCCCACAGTCCATGTTTCACTACCATACAATGCAGTACTCCAGACGTACATCCTCAGAAATTTCTTCCTCAAATTAAGGCCGGTATTTGATATTAGTAGACTTCTCTTGGCCAGAAATACCTTTTTTGCCATAGCGAGTCTGCTTTTGATGACCTCCTTGCTCCGACCGTCATTGGTTATTTTACTGCCTAGGTAGCAGAATTCCTTAACTTCATTGACTTCGTGACCATCAATCCTGATGTTAAGTTTCTCGCTGTTCTCATTTCTACTACTTCTCATTACCTTCGTCTTTCTCCGATTTACTCTCAAACCATACTGTGTACTCATTAGACTGTTGGTTCCGTTCAGCAGATCATTTCATTCTTCTTCACTTTCACTCAGGATAGCAAAGTTATCAGCGAATCGTATCATTGATATCCTTTCACCTTGTATTTTAATTCCACTCCTGAACCTTTCTTTTATTTCCATCATTGCTTTATGATACCACAAATGCCCCCTACACACAGACTGATGGCAGTACTTGAATAAATTGGGGATTAAACTTACTACCATGGGACTGAAAACATAGCAAGTCCTTCTACATGGAGTAACCTCCCACAGCTTTACCTTGAGCTAACTTATTATGGATTGATAGTAATTCTTGATCACACCACTGCTCTTCCTTAAGACTGGGAAATAAGGATGACATTTCTGTTAAACTTATTGTGCACTTCACTTCCCACAGTGGCTCTGGCTCTTGCTCAACCTCAACATCTCAGAAAATGCAGCTTGCGGTGTTGGCAACTTGGTTTCCCCCCTTTAATATGAAAGATACCAAACTGAAAGGTGGAAATCTTCACTAGTCACTGTGCTATTTGACCAGTCTTATGAGGGCAGGCCAACATCCAACTCAAGGCCTGGTTGCACGTTTCGAGTCTAAATGTGTGATGTAACAAATAAAATTTGTACCTTTCCAGTGCAAAAAGGATAGCCAAGGCTTCTAACTCATATATAAAATATTTAGACTCAGGGTCTGGTAATGCCCTTGACACATACACAAGAGGCCATCTTTCACAATTCTGTTTTTGTAACAGCATGGTTGCCACCTACATCCAGGATGTGTCTATCTGTACAATAAAAGGGGGGTTGAAATTGGGAATCCCTAACTCTGGAACCATGCTTAAGGCCTGCTTCAATCCTTCAAATGCTGTGTGTTTTGACTTCCCCCAGACAAAATGGATGTCCTTCCTATGCATCTGGTTAATTGCTACCGCCAGCTGAGTGAAATTGGGTATAAATTCTGGAAAATAGTTCACCATGTCAAAAAAACAAGCAATGCCTTTTTTATCCTGCAACACCAGAAACTGTTGGATAGCCTTAGTCTGGCTTTGATCAATGGCGACTCCCTTTTGCAATACGGTGTGTCCTAAGAAGGAAATCTCACTGTCAGCCAAGATTACCTTGATAGCTTTTACTGTCAAACCAGCTCCTCTAAGCCATTCAAAAACTTTGTGTAGGTGACAAAGATACTCCTCAAAATTGGCACTGTGCACAACTACATCGTCCAAATAGTTATGCAGGAACTTAAAACTGCCTATAACAGAACCTAACAGGTGGACAAAATGGCCACACCAATGGCCAGCTCAAAGGCGACTCTATTAAATTGAAAAAAATTATAATCTGCACAAAATGCCTTAACCTGTTTACACTCTTCTGTGAGGGGAATCCAGTAGTAAGCCTGGTTTAAATCCAGGACCGAAAAAACTTTGGCTTCTGCAAACCAGGTAAAACAATTATGTATCTCCAGTAACAGAACAGACTCCAAACCCATTTTCTGGTTTAAAGTACAATAATCAACCACAGCTATAACTCCTTCACCATGAGTTTTAGGGACTAAAAATAAATTAGGGCTGTGTAGAGGGAAACTGGGGGTTGAATCACATCGTCTGCCAGCAATTCACTAACAATCTTGCACAATTTCTCCATTTTAGGTGGAGACAACCGATACAGGGTCTGGCACATGGTGTTCTGATCAGTAAATCTTATGTGATATTTAATTTTATTTGTTACCCTTAAACCCCCCCCATGAACCACGGACCTTGGTGTTGGTGGGGAGGCTTGCGTGCCTCAACAATACAGATAGCTGTACCGTAGGTGCAACCACAATGGAGGGGTATCTGTTGAGAGGCCAGACAAACACGTGGTCCCTGAAGAGGGGCAGCAGCCTTTTCAGTAGTTGCAGGGGCAACAGTCTGGATGATTGACTGATCTGGCCTTGTAACACTAACCAAAATAGCCTTGCTGTTCTGGTACTGCGAACAGCTGAAAGCAAGGGGAAACTACAGCCGTAATTTTTCCCGAGGGCATGCAGCTTTACTGTACGATTTAATGATGATGGCGTCCTCTTGGGTAAAATATTCCGGAGGTAAAATAGTCCCCCATTCGGATCTCCAGGCGGGGACTACTCAGGAGGACGTTGTTATCAGGAGAAAGAAAACTGCCGTTCTATGGATCGGAGCGTGGAATGTCAGATCCCTTAATCGGGCAGGTAGGTTAGAAAATTTAAAAAGGGCAATGGATAAGTTAAAGTTAGATATAGTGGGAATTAGTGAAGTTCGGTGGCAGGAGGAACAAGACTTTTGGTCAGGTGAATACAGGGTTATAAATACAAAGTCAAATAGGGGTAATGCAGGAGTAGGTTTAATAATGGAAAAAGAAAAATAGGAGTGCGGGTAAGCTACTACAAACAGCATAGTGAACGCATTATTGTGGCCAAGATAGACACGAAGCCCATACCTACTACAGTAGTACAAGTTTATATGCCAAATAGCTCTGCAGATGACGAAGAAATTGATGAAATGTATGATGAGATAAAAGAAATTATTCAAATAGTGAAAGGAGACGAAAATTTAATAGTCATGGGTGACTGGAATTCAAGCGTAGGAAAAGGGAGAGAAGGAAACATAATAGGTGAATATGGATTGGGGCTAAGAAATGAAAGAGGAAGCCGTCTGGTAGAATTTTGCGCAGAGCATAACTTAATCATAGCTAACACTTGGTTTAGGAATCATGAAAGAAGGTTGTATACATGGAAGAACCCTGGAGATACTAAAAGGTATCAGATAGATTATATAATGGTAAGACAGAGATTTAGGAACCAGGTTTTAAATTGTAAGACATTTCCAGGGGCAGATGTGGACTCTGACCACAACCTATTGGTTATGAACTGTAGATTAAAACTGAAGAAACTGCAAAAAGGTGGGAATTTAAGGAGATGGGACCTGGATAAACTGAAAGAACCAGAGGTTGTACAGAGTTTCAGGGAGAGCATAAGGGAACAACTGACAGGAATGGGGGAAAGAAATACAGTAGTTGAAGAACGGGTAACTTTGAGGGATGAAATAGTGAAGGCAGCAGAGGATCAAACAGGTAAAAAGACGAGGGCTAGTAGAAATCCTTGGGTAAAAGAAGAAATATTGAATTTAATTGATAAAAGGAAAAAATATAAAAATGCAGTAAATTAAGCAGGCAAAAAGGAATACAAACGTCTCAAAAATGAGATCGACAGGAAGTGCAAAATGGCTAAGCAGGGATGGCTAGAGGACAAATGTAAGGATATAGAGGCTTATCTCACTAGGGGTAAGATAGGTACTGCGTATAGGAAAATTAAAGAGACCTTTATAGAAAGGAGAACCACTTGCATGAATATCAAGAGCTTTGATGGAAACTCAGTTCTAAACAGAGAAGGGAAAGCAGAAAGGTGGCAGGAGTATATAGGGGGTCTATACAAGGGCGATATACTTGAGGACAATATTATGGAAATGGAAGAGGATGTAGATGAAGATGAAATGGGAGATACGATACTGCGTGAAGAGTTTGACAGAGCACTGAAAGACATGTGTCGAGACAAGGCCCCGGGAGTAGACAACATTCCATTAGAACTACTGACGGCCTTTGGAGAGACAGTCCTGTCAAAACTCTACCATCTGGTGAGCAAGATGTATGAGACAGGCGAAATTCCCTCAGACTTCAAGAAGAATATAATAATTCCAATCCCAAAGGAAGCAGGTGTTGACAGATGTGAAAATTACCGAACTATTAGTTTAATAAGTCACAGCTGCAAAATACTAACGCGAATTCTTTACAGACGAATGGAAAAACTGATAGAAGCCGACCTCGGGATAGATCAGTTTGGATTCCGTAGAAATGTTGGAACACGTGAGGCAATACTGACCCTGCGACTTATCGTAGAAGAAGGATTAAGGAAAGGCAAACCTATGTTTCTAGCATTTGTAGACTTAGAGAAAGCTTTTGACAATGTTGACTGGAATACTCTCTTTCAAATTCTGAAGGTGGCAGGGGTAAAATACAGGGAGCAAAAGGCTATTTACAATTTGTACAGAAAGCAGATGGCAGTTATAAGAGTTGAGGGGTATGAAAGGGAAGCAGTGGTTGGGAAGGGGGTTAGACAGGGTTGTAGCCTATCCCCGATGTTATTCAATCTGTATATTGAGCAAGCAATAAAGGAAACAACAGAAAAGTTCGGAGGATGAATTAAAATCCATGGAGAAGAAATAAAAACTTTGAGGTTCGCTGATGACATTGTAGTTCTGTCAGACAGCAAAGGACTTGGAAGAGCAGTTGAACGGAATGGACAGTGTCTTGAAAGGAGGATATAAGATGAAGATCAACAAAAGCAAAACTAGGATAATTGAATGTAGTCAAATTAAGTTGGGTGATGCTGAGGGAATTAGATTAGAAAATGAGACACTTAAAGTAGTAAAGGAGTTTTGCTATTTGGGGAGCAAAATAACTGATGATGGTCGAAGTAGAGAGGATATAAAAAGTAGACTGGCCTTGGCAAGGAAAGCATTTCTGAAGAAGAAAAATTTGCTAACATTGAGTGTAGATTTAAGTGTTGGGAAGTCGTTTCTGAAAGTATTTGTATGGAGTGTAGCCATGTCTGGAAGTGAAACGTGGACGATAAATAGTTTAGACAAGAAGAGAATAGAAGCTTTCAATATGTGGTGCTACAGAAGAATGCTGAAGATTAGATGGGTAGACCACATAACTAATGAGGAGGTATTGAATAGAATTGGGGCAAAGAGGAGCTTGTGGCACAACTCGACTAGAAGAAGGGATCGGTTGGTAGGAAATGTTCTGAGACATCGAGGGATCACCAATTTAGTATTGGAGGGCAGCGTGGAGGGAGACCAAGAGATGAATACACTAAGCAGATTCAGAAGGATGTAGGCTGCAATAGGTACTCGGAGATGAAGAAGCTTGCACAGGATAGAGTAGCATGGAGAGCTGCATCAAACCAGTCTCAGAACTGAAGACCACAACAACAACAACAACACCCTTAAACCATCAGTAAATGCTTCCAGAAACTCACCCAGCAAATCAATCAGCTGGGAGGCTTGGACTTCTGATAAATGACAAACTTTCACCTTAGCAGCCTCACCACCCATTTTATACACTTTGACTCCTGCTCTGCAGGAACACATTTTAAAATCTTCCTCAGGCCTGAATTTAAAGGAAAAACTGACCACCAGCATAGTCCACTAAACACTTAGTCAACTGCAAAATCCACAACCTAGAATAAGTTTAGCTGACAACCTCTTGACAACCCAACACTTGAGCAGCCATGCAAATGGTGAATTCTTAACTTAAAGTGAGTCCAACATACTTCCCCAAGAGGCTGCCCATCAGCAGCAGTACACTAATGATTCTCCAATTTTAGCCCCAACAACCTGGCTGTTTGCCTGTACCTTTTACACCATGCTTAATTAAGAAGAGATACACTACTGCCAACAGGATGCTGACAAGTTCAGTACCCCATAACATACACACATTTGGTAGGCTCCCACACTTGACTGCACATACCCTACAACAACCCAGCGAGAGCCTCCAACAACCCTTTCTTTTAGTGTCAGCTGTTTCCATGCCTATGCTTAGAGATTAGATGCTCCCTTACAAAATGCCTCAGTTTGCTGCAACAACACCACACTCCTTTAGCAACAGCATAGGATTTACCAGATAGAAAATTGATATTATTCACCAAGTCCTGGCAACAACCTATGTCTAATTTTCCCAGCTTACATTGCAGTCACCATAAAGAATAGTTTCAATGCAGACCAGTAATTTGTCTAAGAGAGCAGAACACAATGGTTTGTCACAAAAGAGAATCCTTGATCTATTTTCCAGCCTCATCCATTCTAGGACATTAGGAACCACCCCAGCTTCAGAAATTTCTACACACAAGGCTAAGATGGCAAAATGTACTTCACTGATATAAAGAGCTAAGGGTTCATTTTTGTCTTGCACTTGATAAACATGTTTATTTATAAACTCTTTCTTCTTGTGGCTCCCAAGACATTTGTTCAAAAGTGACTTACAGGTACCCCACATTGTTTTCTCATTCCCTAATGTTTCTGCAATAATCCTGACCAAATGACCCACGGCTAGTCGATAAACAAGTTGCAACACAACATCATGATCTACTTGCAACACATTTGCCTGTTTATGTAACTTGACCGATAAGCACAAAAGATCCCTTAATTGGTCAGTACTATCAACAAACTCATCACCTATTTGAGAATAACCACAAGTGGATTAAATAACCTTATGAATAGTTCCTCATCATACCAACTTAAGGATAACATCTGATGTTGCAGTGAGAAAGCTTCACCCTGCAAGGCAACAATCGTACAAAACTCTCCACTCTTAAAAATTCTTCTCCATCCTTTTTTCGAAAACAGCAGTGAAATGACAATATTATTGTTTACCCCTTTTCTTTGCTCCACTAGCCTTTAGCTAGATGTTGCTCAGTTTTATAAAAATAATTTCAGACTAATATTAGCACCAAATTATCAGGTAACAGCAACAGAGATGGCTATTGATCTCTCAATTTAATGAGTCATTTGTTCTGAAAGATTTGTGTATGGCAACTAATAATAGAGGAAAATCCTCACACTAGATTATTCTTTACTGCTCAAAAGAAGAATTAATGTTTTTAAAGCTGGTAATATTAAACTCATTGTTATTGAAGTAGTGTGTGTAGTGTCTCTGTTTGTGTGTCTGTGAAGGAAACTATCTTGATCAGTGTTGCCTAGTCCCACAACATACCTAATTTTGTATGCATAGACAAGCTACTCTCATGGTGTAGACACAGCTTCCGACTCTGATGGTTGCCTGTAAAATTGTTGAAATGTAAGAGAAAGAAAACTTCTATAAGATCTTCTCGAATTGGAACACTGCCATTCACCTTTGGTCATTTGATGATTGTCTGCGAGTGAAATGAGTTCTTTTTAGCAGAGAAAACTCTCTCTATGCTTTTGACCATGTTATTGAAGCAGGTTCTACAGCAAACATCGACCACCAAATGTTTGAAGTCCTATACAAGCTTGTAGTACATAAGAGTTCACCACAGAATGCTTTGATCAAAATGAAATGCGTGCAGTTACGTTTGAAATGCAATAGCCTATATTCTGGCCATTACTAAACTCCACATTAACATTACATATTGCTTGTGAATCTCAAAACACAAATTATACAATGTGCAGCTAACATGTCCTCTCGTTACCCTGTCTCACAACAAAGTCCCCTCACATTCCGATTTTCTTACTTTTCTTCACTTTCCATAGAGCAACGTGAAGTCAAAGAATAACTGTCTTGTTTGCTCAGGCGAAACACACCACCTCTCGATATATATTAACTTTAGACCAATAACAATAGGAAGGTCATTGAACCGATCAGAGGATCGATCCACGACTTTCACCGGCTAGCATGGGCCAAGGGGTATTACAACACAAACATTACCTTGCTCTGATCTCAGTCTCAATAAGGTCAAATTAAGAGGTAGGGAAGCAATCATTTTACAACTAGGCACAAACTTAGTTCCAAAAACCTTTCTGGTTACCATACATTAAACAAACTGGTATAAAACAAATTGTAGCTGAATAGCCTATCCTGATTCCCATCACTTGGTATTAATTAAAAACTATAAACCCTTTCCCCTTTTACAAATCTTTGTTTTATGTGCAAACTATGCTTACTAGTACTACTAGCAAGAACAATAAACTCCACATTTTTTAAAAAAGGAAAACAACCAATTGCAAACAGGCTCTTGCTGTATGGTCAGTTACAACAGCACAAGCTGCTTAGCCAACTTGGTCACACAATTAGATACTGTGCCCTAGGCAGTACACTTCAGCTGCATACGGCTAGATCTAAAACAAAAGAAAACACAGTTATCAAACAGAAGTTGCTTCAGCACTAAACTTTGCTACAGTGAGTAGGCAACTTACAAGCTTGGACACTGTCATGAACAAGGGCACTACTGGTTAAATTATCGGCATGGTTATAGTAGCTAGTGCTCATATTCCAAATTATTTTTTGAAAGGAGCAGAGAAGCACAAACCTGAAATGTGCAACCAGATACAAATTTTGCACCTGGTACTTTCAGGTATGGTATTCTCATAACAGTGTCTTTTATACATGGCTTAAACAACCACTAGAAGTATTAACATGCCGATCATTTTTGAACTCTGCTTCAACACTGTGTTTAACATATTAACTGGCAAGTTACACAGTAAAAAAATGCAAAAACAAATTTTCACAACTTTCAACAGAGATCTCACAGAAGGAAATAAGTGTCTTTAGTGCAACAAGAAAGCACAATCAGTTTCCTTTATGTATTCATAATTCTGCGTTCAGAACAGCCAGGGCACAGTCAAAACCAAACAATGAGCTCAGAAAAGCAGCAAATTGATACATCTACTAATGCTGTACACAACAGAGTTAATGCTCTAACAGCATAAACAGTGTTAATGCTCTAACAGCATAGAGTATGAGTCAGATGTGGAGCAGTGGATGTGACTCACCATTTATTATCAGTTCGAGCAGTGCAGCAAGGCAACAACTCCATCTCTTGCCTGGACCTACTACAGTGGGCACAGACAATCAGTGACAGCCCATGGCAGCAACCATGTCTGCTTCTTGCCCCCACCAAACACCAGTTTCGCTACCAGAAAGATGTCCCACAGAGTTGTGCTGCCAAACTAATTACCATGTCACTCACTGCCTAATGATCGGTACTGACTGCCCCCTTGCAAGGCTCTCTTTAAGCCGCCACCAGCCAACCGCAGTGGTTGTCAGCAAACGTCTACGCTCTCACAGATAAACCAGTGCAAATAAAGGAATCAGCAGGAGTTTGACTCAAATGAAAATATCAAAATACTAGTCAAATATTTTGACCATCTTCCTAACTGTCCAGCACCAGTCCATGAGTTAGAACGCATCAACACTCACAAAAATGTAGACGATAATTTGCCCCCAACTATCAAAGAAATGGAAGAAGTGATTAAAATCTCATAAAGCTAGTGGATAACTCTCTGTACAGTAGAAGTGTTGAAATGGTCTCTGCAAAAAATAAAAAATGAGCTAAAAGCAATCTTTGAGAATACTGGAAAAAAAGAAAAACTCCCAGGAAAGTGGAGGGTGGCCTTGATACATTCACTACATAAGGAAGACAATAAACAAGATGTTAAGAACAACAGAGGAATATCTTTTCATTCAGTTGCATATAACATTGGGGAGATATCAACCTCTAGATGAGAACGAGATGTGTGTGGCCTGCGTGGAGCAGACATTCTTTGCACAGAGTGAAAGGAAGGCAGTGAATTCTGTGACAATCTTTGATGCAGAAGTATGTAAAATTGCTCTTGTGAATAACATATACGTAACTTTAACTCCATCATGTATGACTGGAAGTAGTTCATGTCATACCAAGGTCCACTCTTCCTACAGTGGCGACCCGGCATCTGTCATGGAACATGCAATAAAGTCACTACACTGGATCCCTTTGGAATGGGTATCACATCATGACAACGTGGCCATTACACATTGCATCACCCATCAAGCCGCATCTGGATTACATTGCTAACAGGATCGTAGTGCAAGATGTGCAGTGTCATCACTGTGCAAATACAGTAGTGAAAATTGGGTGCACTGACAATCCATGCCTCATGCCTACAGAGAAAATTAGCCTAACTTTGCCTCAACATTGGCAGCCTACAACGAATCTGTTCTTGGACTTTGAGAACAAAGCTGCCATAGACAGCACTTTTTACCAACAAAGTTTGCAACATAATCATAATGCCCCTTTCGTGTCTACTGTTCCTGCCAAGCCGTGAATTGGGTACGAGCAACCACTCACAGTGTCATAACAGCCAGTTGTATGCCACGAACAAAGCCACAATTACCTCTCTGGCCTCACCGCCACGATTCACCCCACACCTCATACTACCATAGTTGACCCCTCTTACACAGCTTTATGGTTCATGACAGTGGTCACCATTTTTCAAGCAACTGGAAGTTTAGATGATGATTCAAAATACATTAACCTGCTCTGCCATCTGGCGGGACAGACCGAACTAATCAGCAAGCTTATCCTGTCTCCACCACATGCAAAATAGCACAGCAAAGACTGTTCTCTTGCAGCAGCTGCAAGAGGTTATACACAAACAGCATGTCCATGATACACCCACACAACTTTGGCATCACATTTGCACAAATATTGATTGGACTTGTGAAATTCGCGTGCTTTATTTCTTCATTGATGGTCCTCAGTGTCGATGTACTGCATTGTTATATTGGCTGAAAAACAGGTGGGGGGATATAAGTTCAACACTGAATACTTTAAATGATGTTACTTTCACTGTTTACACCCCCCCCCCCCAATAATACACAGTTATAGGGCCAGTTAACTATTGGCAAATTATGATAAGCCTCATTAATAGTTTGCATGCATACGTCAGCATGCTGCTACAATAGTTTACCGTTGAATATCTATGAGCAGTAAAAACCATTGTTTTAACATATGGCCTAATTGTGTTACACTTATTTCACAATAAGTTGATGCATTGTTGTTGATATAATCAATACATGTTCCCCTGAAACTCGGCCGCAGACTGATTGTTCGGAACCAAAAATCGAGCCTTTATATATCATCACAATAACAGGTACTGAAACTATCCATTGTTTTATGTTTAATTTATAGAAGTTACAATTAAAACATAACTCATTAAATTAACTGAATACATCGAAAAATTGGTTATTTTTAACAGTTTCCTCTACCATGAATGTTAAGCAGTATTATTTGTTTAAATAATGAAATTAACAGAAATAGTTATGCAAACAATACTTTTGACAAAACTGGTAATTACTTTGGAATTAATTATGGGCTAGCTTTGCTAACATGTTTTCAAATAGAGCCAAATAAATACTTTGAGAATGCCATTGGTTCACCTTCCAAATGTTTATAATTAGTACAGAATTTATACTTTTTTATAAGTCAACAATACAATTTTAGGTACGAAACAGTTCTCTACCTCTTCTAATCTCTTTCACCCCATTCTATCATATTATGTCTCTGTTCGATGAGAATAACTCACAAGCTGCAAGAACATAATGAGAAAATTCCCAACTAGCAATAGGACTGACATTCATAAAAGAAAAATATGTTTACTTTCATATACATAGTCATTACTATTATTATTATCCAGGACGCGTCTGAAGTGGGAACCATCGGCATCCTGGTCAGCGTCTGTTCACACAATGTGCGGCTGGTCATAATGCGCCAGGAACTAACAATCCCTGGTTCTAAACACCCAGTGGAAACACTGGACCAACTTGATTACAAGCAAGTATGACTCGTGCAAGTAATAACAACATTACCCCAGGTGGTAACCAATCCACCCATCAACAGATGGCAACCAGGAATTCGGATTCTGGGGAACCTGGACTTACACGATTACATCAGAGAAAGTTGGAGCTCTCTGGCAAACTTCCACTTAAAACACCTACATACATTGGAACCTTTAACATAAATACATTAATCCAACCAGGAAAACTTCTAAACCTTACAACAGAACTTGAAAAGCAAAAGATAGTAATACTAGCTTTACAGGAGACACGTTTTACAGATGAAGAAACATCAGATTATGGCAACTATCGCATCTTTAAGAGCAAGATGGATAAACGAATCAGAAGAGGAGCCCCCCATCTCGGGATGGCGTTTATCATACACAAGAGCGTGCTCAGCTCCATCAAGGAAGTTACTCCCGTAAATAATAGGGTAATGACGATGCGCTTACAATGTGCCAACAAAACATACACAATGGTTAATGTTCATGCTCCCACAAACGGAGACAACAAGAAAAACCCCATAGAAACAGAAAAGTTCTGGGAAAATTTGGAGAATATAATGGCCAAGATTCCAAAAGATGATACAAAAGTTCTACTCGGCGATTTTAATGCCCAAATTGGTAGAGAGAAAATCCACCAAAAAACTGTAGGCAAATATCCTGCACATAAATATACCAATAAAAATGGTACAAGGCTCGTCGAACTATGTAAGCAGAATAACCTGAAGATAATGTCAGCATCTCTAAGAAAATGTCCAAGAAAACAAAAGACATGGAGATCTCCTATACAACAAATTGGCGAGTTTCAAATAGATCATGTGGCGATTTCATACCCAGTACAAAAAGAAATTTACGATGTCCAAGTACACAGAGGAGCAAACATTGATTCAGACCATTACCTAACTAGAATTAAAATCAAGTTTACAGCACGAAGAAGTCATCAGAAGAAAACAGAAATACAGAAATATGACACCAAGAAGATTAAAGAATCTAAAGTAAAAGAAGAATGGGAGAAGGAAAAGGCAAACACATGGGAAGAATTTCATTCTAAAATCACGCGAATAGCTAAGGAAACTATTCCCTTGAAAAAGATATTCAAACACCCTTGGTGGGATTCAGACTGTGAAAATGCATTGGAAAGGAGAAAAAAGGCATTTCAAGAATATAACAGTAAAAAATCACAAGAAAGTCTACATTTATTTAACGAGGTTAGAAAACAGGTTTCAAAATCTATTAGGCAAGCAAAAAGGAAGTACACAAAGGCACAACTGGATGCCATAGAAGAAAATTTCCAAAACTATAATACAAGAGACTTCTACAGAACTTTCGCAGATAAAATACGAGGATATATCCCTCAAAATTTATGTTTCAGAAAACCAGATGGTAAATTAGCCCTAACAAACCAGGAAAACTGTCAAGTATTGGCTCAATATTTTTTCTAACCTACTAAATTGCCCAGAACCTAGTTTAAGGTTTCCCAAAGAAATCAGTGCCAACGCTCAACCGGATTCATTACCACCAACACAGGAAGAAATCAAATGTCACATTAAAAACTTAAAAAATAATAGAACATCTGGTGAAGATGGCATTGTTGCAGAGCTATTAAAAAACCTAGGACCAAAGACGTTGCAAGAGCTCACAAAAATAATAACAAAAATATGGGAAACAGAAAAATTACCAGAGGATTGGAAATGTGCCCTTATTCACCCGTTACATAAAAAAGGAGACAGAACAAATGTCAATAACTACAGGGGAATCTCACTTTTACAAGTCATCTACAAAATTCTCTCAACATGCCTGCTGAAAAGAACACAAGAGCAGCTGGAACGCCAAATTGGTGATTATCAAGCAGGCTTCCACCCCGGTCGCTCATGCATAGAACAAATATTTAATTTAAAGACAATATTAAAACACAAAGCAATTAGAAATGCCCCCATAATTTGTACATTTGTAGATTTTAAGAAAGCCTATGACTCAATTGACCGGCAATCTTTGTTTAACATTTTAGAGGAACTTGGACTTGACTCCAAAACACTAAGGCTTATCAAAGAATCACTGACAGACACTGCATCTAAAGTTAAATTCAGGCGAGAAATCTCTGAACCTTTTCTCATAAAAACTGGAGTACGTCAAGGTGACGGGCTATCTCCACTTCTGTTTAATATAGTCCTGGATAAAGTCATTAAGGAATGGGAAAAAGAATTAAAAAATCAATCCTACTGGAAACCAATCCATCTTGGTAGAACCAAAGACAACGTGGAGATATCTTGTTTAGCATTCGCGGACGACTTGGCCATACTTGCAGATGATGAAGAAATCGCCACCAAACAAATAGAGATCCTTAAGGAATGCGCGGATAAAGTAGGTTTACAAATTTCGTTTCAAAAGGCAGAATTTTTCTGTACGAAATTCCATATACACAGTTTGAACACAAAATATGGAAAAATAAATAGAGTAAAACATTTTAAATACCTAGGTGAAATTTTGGAGCCAACCGGAGGAGAGAAAGTTGCACAGAAGATCAGACAACAGAAAATGAAGAGAGCATATGGTATGACACATGAAATATACAATAAAAAATGCATCTCCTCGAACACAAAAATCAGACACTACTGCGCAGTAATTAAGCCAGCAGCACTATATGCTAGTGAAATGCTCACACTCCACACAAAATGTGATTTAGAAAAAATACTAAAAGAACGCAAAATTATGAGAAAGATTTTAGGTCCAAAATTAACAGAAGAAGGATACCGGATACAATCAAGAAGAACCACAGAAACTATATCAAACCTGGCAGCAGACATAAGAAGGCGAAGACTAAAATTTTATGGACATGTCACTAGACTTCCCCCCACATGACTCACCAACAGAATTCTCACTTACATAGAAAAAGTCAAATCAACAACACCATGGATTAGCCAAGTAAAATTAGATTTACAAAAAGCAAATATTGAACTTAAAGATGTCAAAGATAGAAAAACTTTTAGAAATAAGGTGGAAAAGTGGATTGTATTGTCGGAGAAGGAAGCACTAAAGAGACCAGGAACAAAATGGACAGAAGAAAGAAAAAGAAAACATGGAGAACGAATGAAAGAAGTATGGAAGAAACGACGTCAGAAAGCTTTGCGTGATCCTTCTGGGTCCATTCACGATAAGTAAGTATTATTATTATTGATTGTTATAATTATTTTTTGATTGTTATAATTATTGTTGTACTACTGTTATAATCTCTATTTTTTTCTTTAACATTAATACTGTATAACACATTATATGTCCTTAATGTTCTGTAGAAACTGAAATTAGTTCAATCTGAGTATGACTGGTTAGGTGTAAGAGAGGGCCTGAAGGCCCTAATCTTGCCAGGTAAAATAAATGCATAAATAAATAAATAAATAAATTACTGATTTCACCCTATAAGGAAAGATATTAACTAGGAATAGTCAAAATAAATTAGGAAATCAATTACATACACAAAACTAAGCACAAAATAGATCTGGTGCTATATTCTTTAAAATTGAGGGCCAGCCTTTCTCTTTTATGGAAATGCAGATTATACTCTTGTATGTTAATAGTAATTAGTCAAAAATGAAAAAAAAAATGAGTTTTAAGAAGGCAAATGTCAAAACAAGAGAGGAAGTAAAAAGATCCCAGCTTGCTTCATCACTGACTCTCATGCCAGATATGACCTTATGGACCCTATGGATCAAGTTAGCAACCGAACTGCAATTTGCGATGTTCACACATGAGTCCAAAACCCTAGAAAAATTACATGCTGGCAGATTGCCTGTCCTCTGTGGTACGCCAATGGTGTCTGTTAAACAGACAGATAGGCAACAACCCACATGGCACCCCACCAACGATGCTTTGCGTATCGCCTCTTCCTAGCCAACATGAGAGTAATGTCTCACCTCCTTGACAGCCAACAGCATGCCATAACATGACCACCTTACCTGCACCACAGAAAAACAACACACCCGATGTCACAGCCACCCCACTGCCATTGACCTGTTGGTTCCACAGTCAATTTGGATGGAGTAATCACAAATGTCATGCTCCTGGTGAGTTCTCAAATGTCATTATCAGACTGAGATAGGCGCTTTAGGCTGCCCGAATGAGTAGAGTGGCCTAACCCATCTGCACATGGTGCAAACTCATGTTGCCTCCATGATAACCATGCAGGAATGCCTCTTCGATTGGCCTCACTACTCAACAGCAGTTTTTAGTGGATATGTGCTCTTGTGTGCTCCTTACCACAGCACGTCAGTGTTCAACTGACATCAGTACTCTTGCTTCATTCAGTGAACAACTCAGAGATACCAGTCTATGGTGCTGCTACACACTCTGTTCACCTGTTGAAGAACTTTGAGTGCATTTGGGATTCCTATATAACAGACATCAGGAAACCGATCAATTATATGGACCTCCTGCAGTTCTTTGGGCTATCGCCCAATGTAGTATCAGTAACATGGAAGCACCATACTGCTGGGAATCACAACAAGGGACTTTTTGTTACAACCAAGCCTACTGGGCCCCATCTGCCTGAACACCTCAACACTAATGGCTCCTCTTCTGACAGTCCTCTTGTTAGCCACAAACCCTGCTGTTTGAGCTCTGGGCTGGCCTACAGGATGCTAAAAATGCAATACAGGAACTTCTGCAAGCAGCCATTGTCCAACCCTCTGCCAACCTATGGGCTTCTGTATTAAGCTTTTACTTAAGAAAGAAGGTTCAGTCACACTTTGTGGAGACAATAGAGTACTCAGCTCCAGATCTGTACATGATAGCTACCTTATAGTCAATACGCAGGACTTTATGCATGCATTCGCTGCTGCAACCATATTCAGTGTTATCAACTATGAACTGACATATTTAGAAATACCAAAGCATCTCAAAGACATCCCAAATATGCGCATCCTCACTGCAATTGGACTTTATGAGTTCCTCTTCATCCTGTGTGGCCTCAAAATGCCACACAAAAATGGCAATATTTTGTTGATGAACTACCCCTTGATTTCCATACTGCTGCTTATCTTTTCCAGCAGCCACAATGAACACTCACATCATCTAGATCAAGTTCTACCTGCATTATGACAATGTAGTATTGTAATTAAAGAAACAAAGTCGCAGCTTAGATAAATGGAGGTGACTCAATGTGTCAGGGATCAAATCATCAGAGATATGCATGGGTATGTGAAAAATCTTCCACTGTCAGAGACTTTTTGTGACCTTCATCAGTTCCTTGGAATCCACAAATTCTGTAGGGGACTCCTTCCCCATTAAGCTACATTGCAGTTTTCTCTCATGAGCACCTTACCAAGCAAAGATAAACGCAGAAAAAAGAAAGTTTTGTCATCTTTGGAGATGACAGAAGCATTCCACTGGGCAAAGATTTGTTTAACACAAGCTCTTACTTTGACACACCTTAGCATCAAAGAACAACTCACCCACACAACTGATGCAGGTGGCACTGGTGTGGAGGCTGTGCTGCAGCAGGTGGTTGCAGGGTGCCCCAACCACTTCAGTTCATCTCAAATATTAAGCACAACCTAAGTCGTCAGCTTTTGACTGAGAGCTGCTTGTGGTATATGCCTAGGTCAAATACGAGGTGTGTTTTTTAATTAAGGTCCATTCGAACATAAGTACACACACAAAGGTTATTTCAAAAAAGTTAATTTATTTTCATAAGGTACATACTTCACTTTATTTTTCAACATAGTTGCCAAGTTTGTTGAAACATATATCCTATCTCTCAACCAAGCTTAAAATATCCTCTTCATGAAAACTTGCCGCCTGCTCCGATAACCAAGAGTTCACTGCCATTTTCACATCTTCATCATCATTGTAATGGCTGCCACTGAGGTGTTGTTTGAGGTGGAGGAACAGAAGGTAACTGCTTGGCGCAAGATCAGGACTGTAGGGTGGGTGGTCTAAAACTCGCCATTTTCACATCGCCATCATCATTGTAACAGCTGCCACTGAGGTGTTGTTTGAGGTGGAGGAACAGATGGTAATTGCTTGGCACAAGATCAGGACTGTAGGGTGGGTGGTCTAATACTTGCCAGCCAAAACTGTCCAATAAATTGCAGTGTGAGGTCTTGCATTGTCATGGAGAAGGAAAATTCCCTTTGTCAGCATGCCACATCTTTTGTTTTGAATTGCTCTGCATAGCTTTCTCAGGGTTTGGCAGTATGCTTCTACAATGACAGTGGTTACTCATTGCATGAAGTCGACCAACAAAACACCATACCTATCCCAAAACTCAGATGCCATGATTTTGGGCTGGGACAGAGTCTGTTTGGCCTTCAACTTTACAGGCAAGTGTGTGTGTCTCCATTCTGTCCTCTGTTGCTTCGATTCTGGCGTGATATGCAAAACCCATGTTTCATCTCCAGTTACAATCTGACTCAAGAACCTGTCACCTTCTTCATGATAATGAGTCAAGAACTTCATCGCACACTCAAATCTTTGGTTTTTGTGGTCCTCTGTTAGGAGTTTCAGGACCCAACGGGAACACAATTTCCTAAACTTTAGGTGTTCAGAAGCAATGTTGTAAAGCACTGACCTTGACATGTCAGGAAATTCATTTGAGAGACCTGTTATTGTGAAGCACCTGTTCTCATGAATCCTCACTTCAACTGAAGCCACCAAATCGTCTGTAATCAAAGAAGGGCAACCGTAACAGTCCTCATCATGGATGTTGTCACTGCCATCTTTGAATTCTCGTACACAGTTCCACACTTTACTTTCACTCATAACAGTATCACTGTACACTTCACAAATCTGTCGATGAACTTCTGCAGCAGACAGGTTCCTTGCTGACAAGAACCGTATCACTGAGTGAACTTCACACTCAGTGGCTGAGTTGATAGTCTTAAACATTTTGAAAGCACAGAACAGAACTGTAAAGATTAGCTACAGAGCTGAATCTGAGCACAGTTGTTCCCGAGGCATGCCAGTACATGACGCATGTACTTGTTGAGGTATGCCCATGAACTACTAGTGTTTACAATGAAACAGACCTTACTTAAAAAACATGCCTCATACTTTGATGATGACATCAAGAGGCCGCCTTTGAACTATGTGCATGGATCACAAACCTTTGGTAGAAGCCATCAAGAACTCATCTCAAGATGCCAATCCACACCAGTTCAGACATTTAGGCCTTGTTGCACAGTACACCTCTGACATACATCAGTTTCACAGTATGGAAATATCATTGCAGACTATCTTTCAAGATTCAACCCAATTTCTCTCAAATATGACTACAAGCACATCACAACTTGTTGCAGTTTGCCCTGCTCTGTTTATCTCTTCGTTTGATGTCCTCGATGTTGATGTGCTGCATTGCTACACTGGCTGAAAAATGGGTTGTAGATTCCGACACTGACAACTGTAAATAATGTAGCCAACAGGTGCAGAGCTGCATTTCACAGTTCTTCAATTTCACTGTTCACAACCTGCTAACAGTACACAGTTATATGGCCAGTGTACTATTGTTTAACTTTCAATTAGCTTCATTAATAGTGTGCAGACAAACCTCCACATATTGCTACAATAGTTTTTTGTTGGGCATCTACGAGCAGTAAAAAACATAACCACAAAGTTTACAGTTCTTGAAGAATAGAAAGGTACGTATAGAGCAGACACCATCACTGTTTTAACACACGGCCTAATTGTGTAACACTTCTTACGCTCCTAAGTTGATGCATTGTTGTCGTTCTAAGCATCACAGGTTTCTTGTCTGAAACTTGGCCATGGACTGACTGACTCATGACCAAAATTTGGGTCCTTATATATCATCACAATAATAGGTGCTGAAACTACACATTGTTCGAAGTTTAATTTACAGAAATTGCAATTAATACTTGACTCATTAAATTAAACGGATACATTGAAAAATTGCGTTTTTTAAATAGGTTCTTGTACAACAAATTTTAAGCCAAATTATTTGTTTAAATGATGAAATTAACATTTTGACAAAACTGTTAATTACTTTGGAATTAGTGAAAGAATGGTTTTGCTAACATGTTTCTGACTAGAGCCAAATAGATTCTTTAAGAACACTAGCATTTCATCTTCCGAATGTTTACAATTATTACAGAATTCATATTTGTTTATATGTCAACAATAGAATTTAAGTTACGAAACAATTACTGATTTCACCCAATAACGAAAGATACTAACTAGGAATAGTCAAAATAAATTAGAAAATCAATTACATACTGAAAACTAAGAACAAAATTAGATCTGGTGTTAAATACTTTAAAACTGAGGGTCAACCTTTCTCTTATATGAAAATGTAGATTATATTCAAGTATATTAATGGTAACTAGTTAAAATTGAAAAAATGAGTATAAGGAGGCAGATGGCAAAACAAGAGGGAAGAAAAAATATCCCAGCTTGCTTTGGTACAAACTGAACAAACAAATGATCCAAGCATCAAAGACCTCTCAACAACCAGGACACGAACCTTCGCATCGACCACTGGTTTCTTCATTTGTCTCAAGCAACACTGCTTTGCAACATTTTACAGAATAGGCCATGACTGCTAGTGCCTCTTATGATAAACTGTGAAATATTCGAGCAGTTACATAACCTGAGCCATGCCAACATCAAGGCAATGGTCTACCTAGTGACAGACAGATTAATATGGGCCAATGTCAAACAAGACTGTCATCACTGAGTGCAAAGCTATCTCACATGCCAGCATAGCAAAACAGGTCTTCATGTCCAGCCTCAACTCAGACACTTCCCCATCCCAAAGCCTTGGTCCTGGCGTGTCCACCTTGACACTGTAGGATCCCTGATGGAGTCAGAAGAATTTCAATACCTTTTATATGTCATTGCCAGGATGTCACAATTGGTAGAAGCTTTACCTATATGTGAAATCACAGCCAAAACAATTGCACGTGTAGTCATTGAGATGTCGAATGCCCACTTTGGCACAACAGAAATAGTTGCTACTGATCAGAGTTGTCAATTTGAGTAGGCCTTCTTCAATGCCCTAAGTCACCTCTGCTGGATCACCCACATGCGGACTTCTGCTTTTCACCTGCAAAGTAATGACACAGGACCATGAAGGGGCCCTCATTTGACACAGTGGATCCTGGACTGAGATGCTGCCATGGAACATACTCAGCATACAGTGATGACCTGTGGACGTATCTGGCAGAAGTGGTACTATGGAGAGCTGCTCACTTTGCCTGCAGACTTCACCCAGCCTACAGATAACACAAATCCGTGAGCCTTTCCTACACTAGAGCATCATGCTCAGCAACATATCTGGAACAAGTATGTCCCAACACCCTCAACTCATTTGACACAAAAAGTGTTTACACACAAGGACCTCACCTCCTGCAACTTTGTGATGATGGCAGTTGATGATGTATGAGCATCTCTGCAGCCCTCTTCGTTCAGGCTTGTACAGGGTGCCCAAATGCTTCCATAGACATTGAATTAAATTGCAACCTACACTCATGTCAAACATGGACACAAAGTCAGGGGCAACACAATAAATTTCATGTATTTTTTAACAATAAACTACAACAAATACATCACATCATGGCTTTGACAATTAACAGCAAATTCAGATGACACTGGTGTTGCAGAGGCAATGGATGGTACGGCTTTCTCAACCAAATTGATCCTACAGCCTTCTTGATAACTGCTTTCACAAATATAATAAGAAATACGAAACTCAGAGAAACTCTAAAACACACTTGTTAAAAAATTACAAACAAAACACCAACAAATGAAGTGGTGAATAACTTCCCAATTTAAAACCAGAAATCTGTTTTTAAAGATCAAACTTACTCAGCCAATCTAGCTGTAATTAAAAAACTCCAAGCAGTAAAACTTAGCAATAAATGAAGGAACCATGGAAACTTAAATAAAGGAACTGCAGGCAGAAGAGCTGTGATTTTTAAAGGAAATTAAAATTCTTTAACTAGGCTAAATCTAATCCCAGTCACTGAGTGCAAACCAATCAAAAGAATTTGACTCTTATCACCCTGAATGGCAATTACAGGAAAATTTAACATCAAATAAGTGAGCCAGCACATGAAGAACTTACAATATTACATCAAGCAAAGCAAATTAGTACATAGAGAAATTCCTAAGCCTGCAGCACCTTGAGCTCTCAAAATGTAGGTATTTTGTAGGCAAAGTCATTCATCACAATTGCAGACAAATAACTGAGGCACTTCCTCTAATGCAAGCCAAAACTATTTGCATGCAGACATAACTCATCATTTTGTGCACTGAAGTGTTGGTAGTTTTCCACCATTTAAAGTGTCAGTTATGTATCAGAAGGCATCCACAAGTAGTAGAGGCAGGGCCTGTGATATCCACCTGTTGCACCAATTGGCCACAAAATAACACCTCTATTAACAAATTGTATTTGACAACTATACACTGTGGCTACCATGGGCAGTCCCTTCCAAGGTACATAATGTCAACACCAAATGACAGTTAGGTGTCCATCAGGTGGAGCCACACTGCGTGCACTGTACTAACTTTTGGCTCAAATGGACTCAACAACAGCTCACTAGCCAGATAAGGCAGTGATAGTCCAGCCCCTCATACATGAGACACTGGTAGATGGGACACACTCCATGAGTGCCGCCTTACAGCTGGGACAAGTGCCTCCTTTATCCCAAATCATATGCCTCCTAGTGAGGTGCCAGTATAGTACAGCCTCGAGTGCAGCCACAGATGTTTGACTATCCATAGTGAACTAGCTCAACTGTGAAAAGAGGGATGGAATCCAAAGAAACAAGTAATTTTTATGGTTAGCCATTGCGGGGTATTCCGTGGTTTAGACAGCATTTAAGGAACAGGATGTAGTACTTGGTTTTAGCCAGGGAAATGGATACCTTCCTGAACTGGTGCAGGGTTCCATTGTGGCAGGGGTGGCATTGGGGAAAGGGGAAATGATATAGGAAATGGTCAAATGGAGCAGTTAGGTGGTTGTGAGGGGAGCTGGATAACAGAAAAACACACATAAAACTCATACAGATACATAAAAATATGCACAAGAACATAAAATGCTTGTAAATACACAAAACACTTTTAAAAAAGGCAGGAAAAAATGAGATATGGGATAAAAGAAGAGAGAGAAGGGGAGGGGGGGAATTGGTTAGGTCGAGATTCACAAGTTCATGTGGCACAGATAGATGTGGAAAATAACAAGTGAAAATGTACGGTTTGGAAGGTGATAAAAAAAAAAAAAAAACACAGGAAAGCAGAGAAAGAATGGACAGTGAGTAGGGTAATGCTGTAGAAAAAGTAACAAAGGAAAATAGCACTTGGCTTTGGGATTGAAGAAAGGTCTTTAGGTAAAATCAAACAATGAAAAATTCAGGTTGAAACATCAACAACATTATGAAAAGGGTGGATAATGATGACATGCTGAGTTGCAGACAGCTACAACAAGAAAACTGTTATACATTGTGATTTTGGCCAAAGCCTTCTTCAGCAAGGAAATGTAAAATGCACATTCACAAAAGATGGACATCATACCAAGGCTCCTTCTCATCCCTCCTCAAGTGGAGTTCTGTCACCCACCCAACCTCCACAACATCCTAGTTCATCCCTACACCACTCCCAATCCCAACCCCTTGCCGCAGGGATCATATTGCTGTGGAAGATCCAGGTGCAAGACCTACCCAATCCACCCACCCAGCTCTTCCTCTTCTAGTCCTATCACACATTTGTTCTACCCCATCAGAGGCTAGACCACCTGTGAAAGCTGTCATGTCATGTACTAGCTCTTCTTCAATCATTGCACAGCGTTTTATACAGGTTGTTCCAAAAAGAATCAACCAATTTAAAAAAAATCGTAAGTGTTATGTTATTTGAGACATGTGCATAACAACATGCTGTTGGAGAGAGCAAACTCTTGAGTTTTACATGGTTCTCACTAGGTAGCAGCAATGTACGCCCATTTCAGTTCTGGTAAAAACGGTGTTGGAGCAACAGAAAGCATTTTGTGTTCTACATTTTGTGTAGTATGGGTCAGTAATAACTGTCCAGCATGACATTTGTACTAGGTATGATGTGAATCCTCCAACAGCACAGAGCATTAGACGATGGCATGAACAATTATGAGAAATGGGTTGTTTGTGTAAAGGCAAATCGGCAGGTTGTCTCAGAGTGTCTGACATAGATGTCGAATGCATCCACATGCATTACAGGAAGCACATATCTCAATATGCTTGAGAATTTTCTTTTCCCACAGTTGGAGACTGATTCGAATGACTTCATTTACCAGCAGGATGGGGCACTGCCACACTGGCATCTGGAAGTTTGAGAATTTTTAAATCAAAGGGTTATTGAATGATGTATGGACCACATGATTCAGCTTTACATTACTGGCCTTCAAGCTCATTGGACCTGACTGTATGTGATTATTTCTTGTGGGGGTTTATAAAGGACTATGTTTTTGTGCCTCTGATACCAACAACAATGAATGAACCGAGTCATCACATAACATCAGCTGTGGAAGCTATAACTCAAGACACACTTGCTGCAGTGTGGGAACAATTTGCATAGTGCATTTACATATGCCTTGCAACTCAAGAGGGCATATTAAACACCTATGAAAAAGTATGAAAAAAATGTTTTTGAGTTTCCTGTTCATCAAAAAATGAAATTCATTTTATATATTTATTAGTTTTGGAAATACAGACATGCCAAATAGGATGATTCTTTTTTATACACCCAGTACATTTATTACTACCAACCAGCTGTCCACTGGGATGAATGGCGACCACCGAACTGTGGCCAAGAGCAAGGTGGATCACACTGTGGCACAACATACAGTTGAACATAACATGCTTGATTTCAGCGACTGCTTCACAGCCTGGGCCATCTGGATCCTCTCCTCCATCACCATATTCTCTGAACTGCACAGATGGAAGTTATTCTTGCAACAGACTCTCCACTACAAAAATAACATCAGCCTCAACCTATAATATCATACTGTCCTCACATCCTCCACCCAACAATTTCTGCCCCCTCTATCCTACCACCTCCTCCAAATTCAAATTGCCTCACCCTCACTATGCACTGCTCTCTGCCATGCACCCACCTATCTTTTTCCCTCCTCTTCTCCCATCCTTTCTTGTCCCCTTTTCCCCACCCACTCCTTCCGCTACAGCCTTCTGATGAAGTATCAAGAAGATTACTTTTCTGCAGTTTTCATTTCTTGCATTCTGAGCTAATATGATGTACCTAATAGCTTACAAAAAAAAGTGGGCACACTACAGGTACTACCCAGAGATTCAAACTTCAAGAAATAAGCAGAAGAAGGAGAAGAAAATTTTATATTTAGGTAATACTGATGAACA
Organism: Schistocerca serialis cubense; assembly: GCF_023864345.2. Lineage (NCBI taxonomy): Eukaryota > Metazoa > Arthropoda > Insecta > Orthoptera > Acrididae > Schistocerca > Schistocerca serialis. Next base: position 94,917,184 of record NC_064646.1, on the reverse strand, counting down.
GATTGTCAGGGGACTGACATATAATTTCCATGTGACATGTTTCCTTTTCTTACGTTGTCAGTATTACAGTAAATGACAATGTATGCTGTGCTGCATGTCTTGCACCTTTTTTTGTTTTATGCTGTTTTGTTCTGGCTGTTTGTGGTTGGAATTGTTTTGCTTCAGTTGGTCACTAGCTTATGTGACCACCTTTTTTGGATACTCTAATGAGAAACTATTAACTTTTAATATCTGTATCTGCCAAGTTGTTTGTCTTATTGACATAACCTATTAGTAAAGTCATTTGTAGACTCACCAGTTGTAGCATAAACTCCATCCACCAGCCCTGATGGGCCCATTGGTTCCAACTGATCACTGTGTCATCCTCTGCCAAATGGTGTCATTGGTTGTGGTGTGGAGGGGCGTTTGATTAGCACAGTGCTCTCCTTACCACTATCAGTTTCTGTGAAACTGAATCTTCCAAATGGCAGTCAGTCATGCTGACCATTCAGCTATGGAGGCGGACACTCTCTAGCTGTAGCTTACAGGTTATTTGGGGTAGATACTTGTGTGATGGCTTCAGCTGTAGAAATGCATCTTGCCTGCTGTGCGATGGTCGTTCGCAATGGAGGAAATACTTTCCTTCTCATCCCGTCCGGTAAGTCTCCCATGACCCAGGCTTCTGCGTGACTTTTCTGAACTGTACCTCCTTACCTAAACCTCTCTAGTCCTTTTCCTTCACCCCTCTTCCTTTTCCTTCATTTCTTCAGACAGAAAAAGGAGCTACTGGCTCTGAAAGCTTGTAAAACCTAACCCATTTATGTGTGTGTTCCCCTGCCACCACTTGGTGAGTAGATTTTTTATCTATCCATTTACATTATATTGTCAATAATTGATTATTTTCATGACAGATTTTTATAACTAAAGCACACCAAGTAATTAGAGAGTTCACAATAAGACCACACTGAAATCCAATTACCTGCATGAATTTTATTCAATGTTCACAGCTCTTTTATGCTAAGTATGTGATTTGTATTCCACTCACAACATATTGCTACAAAGCAATCCATTTATTATGGTCACTTAGTGCTCCTTCCAAATATGTATGTATACAGTCAAATTGCTGGAAGCAACATGCAGTGGCATGTGCATGTACTTTCAAAAGAATGAGCATGTGGCAGTGCTATGTCATCCATAGGGGGCACTTCTAACATGTGTGCGTGTGTGTGTGTGTGTGTGTGTGTGTGTGTGTGTGTGTGTGTGTGAGAGAGAGAGAGAGAGAGAGAGAGAGAGAGATATCTCACCTTGAGAGCTTTGTGTATGTAACTAGTTCCTGCTGAATGTAACTTAAATACTGTGTTCAAGTCATCAGTGCTTCCATGGAATAAGTGGAACAAGTCGACTGACTTGACAGTTATGAAGTCGTGATCAATGTGAGCACACTAATGTGTGTACATAGCTGTTATTTTAAAACTGGCATGCAGACTTCTAGGATAGCCAGCTAGGACATACATGGATAGCAGCACTTACTGTACTGAAGAATAACATTACATAATGATGTGAACATATTATTTTTGGTCCCATCTTTTGCAGATCCAAAGATGGCAATAGAGAACTGATGAAACTTGTCATCTAAATGAACAAATTATTGCAATGATCTTGGCAGGTGAAAATTTATCCAGTGTTCACAGTACTACAGATTATCCAAACACTGACGGTGTCAGAATTGTACGTTGTAATTGTTGTGGTCTTCAGTCCAGAAACTGGTTTGATGCAGCTCTCCATGCTACTCTATCTTGTTCAAGCTTCTTCATCTCCAAGTAGCTATTGCAACCTACATCCTTCTGAATCTGCTTAGTGTATTCATTTCTTGGTCTCTCTCTACAATTTTTACCCTTCACACTGCCCTCCAATACTAAATTGGTGATTCCTTGATGCCTCAGAACATGTCCTATCAACCAATCCCTTCTTCTAGTCAAGCTGTGCCACAAATTTCTCTTCTCCCCAATTCTATTCAGTACCTCCTCATTAGTTATGTTATTTACCCATCTAATATTCACCATTCTTCTGTAGCACCACATCCCAAAAGCTTCTATTCTCTTCTTGTCTAAACTATTTATCATCCACGTTTCACTTCCATACGGGGCTACACTCCATACAAATACTTTCAGAAGTTTATACTCGATATTAATAAACCTCTCTTCTTCAGAAATGCTTTTCTTGCCATTGCCAGTCTACATTTTATATCCTCTCTACTTTGACCATCATCAGTTCTTTTGCTCCCCAAATAGCAAAACTCATCTGCTACTTTAAGTGTCTCATTTCCTAAACAAAGTCCCTCATCTGATTTAATTTGAGTACATTCCTTTATACTCTCTTTGCTCTTGTTGATGCTTCTCTTATATCCTCCTTTCAAGACACTGACCATTACATTCAACTGCTCTTCCAGGTCCTTTGCTGTCTCTGACAGAATTACAATGTCATCAGCAAACCTCAAAGTTTTTATTTCTTCTCCATGGTTTTTAATTCCTACTCCAGAATTGTATATGGATTCATAATTTAGAAGTTACATTGATGTTTTGGACCAATACATGAAGATATTAATGTAAATTTGATGTAATGGTAAACTAGCTGTCCACAGCATATCCTGCAAAGCCTCTTTTTATTTGTAATTAGGTATACATATAAAAATAAGACACATTTATACAAAAAAAATAAATGAAAGACAATGATTTTTTTTGCACTGAATTTGAAAAAGTTTATTCAAGTGCTTTGGGACAAACAGTACTTTTTGTCTTTGTGTCTTCTGCAAAAACAAATAAATTTTCCAGCTGTCTCACTTGTAAACATGCAACATATAGCTAACCATGTGAAAAGCATGGAATTTACAGATTTAATCCACACACTTGAAGAGACTGGCCTTGTGCCTTGTTGGTGGTCATTGGGAATGCAATGGAGATGGGGAACTGCAATTGTTTGAACTCCTATGGCATGTCAGTGGGAATGACAGGACTTCATGGAATCAGTGCATATTCACCTTGTGACTTGCCATTCAGGATTGTTGCTTTGATGACATTTGGCTCCAGTTTTTGACAGTGAGCCTGGTTCCAAACTGGAACACATACAGCTGCTGCATAAAAGTCATCAACACTGTAACAGCATGCCACAATCAGCACTGCTACTGACAAAATTCCATGTAGTTAATCACTGACTGTACCTAAATCTGTGACTTTAAACTGCTCAAAATGATCTAAAGTCATTGTGAAGTAGTTTTATTAGGGAAGCTGTAATACCAGCTACCTATGTTGTGATCTTATCTTCCCTTCTGTTGCTGGGGAAATAGCTCACAAATTGCAATAATAATCACACCTTTGCATTTCTCTGTTTCCAAAATTTCAGTGAGTTGAATACAATAAACTGTGGAATGGAGGAGGGGAGCTGTTTCATCCCTCAAACTGTGTGCCTAGTATGTGCTGCAATGCCTCATTTTGTTTCTAAGTAGGTAAACATATATAAAGCACACACATTTATATGTACAAATAATGAGTCATGTATATACCAGATTTGGTTGAAATTCACACAGGTATTCCTGAGTTATGCTTTTGTGTCACCCACAGCCATGAGAATGCTAGGGGTGTCTCACTATCACAAGGACTTCCACGGTTGAGGCAAGTGACCCTGAAAACTGTGGAGTCAATGCAAATAACAGTTGTTAATGAATAATTATTTTTACATGTCATGCCATCTCACCTCCGCATCAACAACTAGGTGTGAGAGGAGTGTATTACCTCACAGTAGCCATGTACAAATAAATAAACAAATAGTAGGTCATGTATATACAAAATTTGGCTGTAATTTCAGCAGACCTTCCTGAGTTATGCTGCTATATCACTCTCTTTTCTCCCCCCTTACAAACAAAATATGAAATTTGCAATCAGAACACTAGGATTCAAATAACAACATAGAAAATACAAGCATTTTTTGGTGGTTTAGGGATTCAAAATATTCCTCTATGTTATAAAAACATTTATTTAACAGGTATTTTTTTTTAATTCTAACTTAAATTTTCCCTTATTTTACATTCCCTTGATACAAAGTGGCAGAGAAGTATGCAGCTTTATTCCACAACAGTTCACATATTTTTGAGTTTTTGTTTTTCTTGCTCTTTCTGCATGCAGATTCTTACTAATACGTGTATTGTGGTTATGTAAACTTGGATTTAAATGTAAACTAATCAAGTGTGTTCTTGTACACAGTACACTTTTGAATGTGTATCAAGATGGTACAATAAGTATTTTTGACTTCACAAATAAGGACCTGCAGTGTGTTTGTGGAGAGCTGTGCGTAATAATGCTAATGGCCATTTTCTGTAATTTAAGAATGTTTGTCAAGTGATATTCTGATATATCCCAAAACATTATTCCATAACATACAGTAGAACTGAAATAACCAAAATGTATTAATCTTGCACACTTAGTGCTACAAACTCTCAAAATTATTCTTAGTGAAAAACATGTGGAATTAAGTTGTTAGGATATGTACATGAGAAGGTCTTTCTAGATCAAGTCACGATCAATGCACATACCCAAAAACTTTGTAAACCATTTTTTCTCCATCTCCTGATTCCAGTGTTGCTTCATTCATCCATCCTAATACTTTTGGGTATGATCAGATTATAGTTTTAGTCTCCTACCCTTGAGTATTTACATATGAACACAACAAAGAAAGAGTAGCTGAATTAATTGTACTTAACTTCATGAAGTTGAAGTCTTGATGATAATCCCCCAGGATGCTTCTTCTTCTGCAAGCTTGTAAAGATAGGTTCTAGTAGCAGTTTATGTTTGATAAATGGAAATGCCATGTGGCTAGGGCCTCACGTTGGGTTGATTGTTTGCCTGGTGCAAGTCTTTCGAGTTTACACCACTTCAGCGACTTGTGTGTCGATGGGGATGAAATGATGATGACAAGGACAACACAACACCCAGTTCCTGAGCGGAGAAAATCTCCGACTCAGCCGGGAATCGAACCCGGGCCGTTAGGTATGACATTCCATCACGCTGACCAGTCAGCTACCAGAGGCGGACTTATGTTTGATGTTGCCTTTAAATAAATAATCTTGGTCATGATTAATTTTTACCAGATGGTTTAATTTTAGGTTTTGATACATTTCCAAAGTTGATAAGAATGTTCACATAAATTGGCAATGATGCAGTGATTTGCACAGCGACCCTTGACACACATCTTCTTCCTTACATACCTGAAGACCAGGTGCAGCATCAGCTTTGATAAGTAAAAGACTTTGTAAAACCTCCATGCTTAGGTTGGGATTGGTATTCTGGTTTTAGTTTACTTTACTCACTTTTGAAACCAATTAATAACATTATAAAAATCAGAAAAATACAAAACATATAGGTTGATAATAATGCTTACAGTCATTATTAGTATTTATTTATGAGAATATGATTTTCTATGTTGTGTTGACAATAGTAGCCATAATTTGATTAGGGCATGTTTTCCACTCTAATTGTCAAACAGGTGTTTTGCAGTTTTGTATTTTTCTACGAATAAGTTACATATGTTTTATATTCAGTAGCATGATGAACAAATACTAGAAGAAATTTTGATATGAACAGTTTCATGAATTAACTAACTATACTTCTGAATTCAATATTACAAAGCAGTTTCCATACTTAAAATCTGGTTATTTTCTATTTGGAATAGAATTGACGAAAACTAGGAAGCATTTCAGAGTCTCTGTCTCCTAAGCTTTTGGATGTGATATAAAGTTCAAAAAAGTAATTTAATTTATAATTGAACATAATAGCACAATTCATAACATTTGCCTTTTGGTTTGTTATTGAAATTGACATGGCTATATCCATGTTGTTAATGCTCAGAGATTTGTTTACATGTAATATATACTATATTTTGTTTGTTTCAAAATTTATGTTTTCTAGATAAGTGTGTATTTGCAGATTTGGTTGTAAGCCAACATTTGTGAGTTCTATAGCCACTCAAGTTCATTAAGGTGAACTGGAAACTTTTAACAAATCTGTCGATACCATATCCATAATGTTACATGGTCACTCAATCATAAATCGAGATTATCTTTCTCATTCACTGTACCATACTCTAGATATTTTTTTAAAAATTTAGTGTTAGTTTATCAGTATGAAACCACTGCTGCCCACACTTTAGAACTTTTTCAGCTGTAGTGGATAAGGATTTTCTATCATCACTTATAATTATGGTTGCATCAACTACAAATACATAATTTTGGATGAACATGTTATGATGTCAACTGCCATTATTGACACTGACCAGCTTATCGAACACAACAACTATGGACATGGATTATCTGTAGCTTAAGTTAATGATCTTTGTTTGCCATTTCCAACTTGTCTCTCAGATTGTGCATATCATGTGAGTGTTTCTCGTGTATGTGTGGTTTATTTTCACAGCAACAAAGTGTGAAATGCTTTGGTAAGGTGTCTGTGTATCATTCTACTTGATCCTGGTGACCTGTTATTCCCACAAACTGATGACATAGCCAACAGATAACAGAAAAGAAGCTATAGAGACATAACACAAAATCTGAGCCTAAACAAGACATCTCTGTCAGTGCCATATTAAGACACTGTAATACTGCAGTCTTAACAGGGGCCTTGTACACATCAGAAATAACAGTAATCCAGGGAAGAACAAAAATCAAGGAGATAGACAAGAGAGTAAAATACTGAGAAAGATATACAGGCCAGTTTAGAAAGAGTAGATCTGAAGAAAGACAATGACAAAAGAACTGTACAAACAGACATAGCTGTTTACAAACAACATTAGGAACAGAAGGGCAAAGTTCTATGGGGATATATACATAGGATGAACAAAAACAAACTGACCAATAAGATTTTTAGTATTGTGATGATTAATACAGTGAAAAGCAAATATGGAAGAGCTCAAGAAAGTAAACATCTCTGTGACAGACAGAAGAAAATACAGACAACCCAGAAAACGGAAATTTGAGAAAATTATGACAAAAAAAAGAAAGAGGAGGGAAGGGGACAGAAGAGAGTTATAAGAAACAGTGATTGAGAACAAAGTAAACAAAGGTAGACACAAAAGTCATGAAAACGGAATTTGTTTTAGTGCTCTTGTTAAGGGGGAATTATCACTCAGAACAATAATAATAATAATAACAATAATAATAACAGTAACTATATTATCAGACAATGGAAATTCCAGGTAGGAATATCAACCATATAGGAAAAGATAGATTTCTACTTACTGTAAAGAAGACACATTAAGTTGCTGACAGGCACAATTAAAAGAAACTTACACAAAGCTTTCAGTCACAGCAAAAGAGAAACACATGCAATACATTCACATGAGCAAGTACACCTCATACACACATGATCGCCAACTCCAGCATCTTGGGTGCAGGAACTAGAATGCCAACAGGTGGAGCATCAGGAGGTTGTGGGGCAGGGAGGTAGAGAAAAAGGGCGTGAAACAGGAGCGGAGCAGGGAAAAATAGGCAAGTGCGTTAGCAGAGGGTGGCAAACAAAGAGGGTGGGAGATGAGAATGGGGAGGAGATGTAGAACAGAGGGTGTGGAAACTGTCTGATGAAAGATGTAGGGACAGTCCGTTATTGTAGGTTGAGGCCAGGATAATTACAGGAACAGAGAACATGCTGTAGGGATAACTCCCATCTGTGCAGTTCAGAAAAGCTGGTGGTGGAGGCGAGGATCCAGATGGCTCAGGTAGTGAAGCAGCCATTGAAATCAAGTGTTTATGTTCAGCTGCATGTTGTGCCAGAGGGCAGTCTACATTGCTCTTGGCCACAGTTTAGCAGTACCAATTCATCCTGGTGGACAGCTGGTTGTTGGTCATACCAATATAAAAAGCTGTGATTGCAGCAGAGCTGGTAGATGACATGGCTACTTTCACAGATGGCCTTGCCCCTGATGAGGTAGGATAAACCTGTGACAGGACTGAAATAGGAAGTACTGGGTGGGTGGATTGGGCAGGTCTTGCACCTGAGTCTTCCACAGGGCAAGTGGGTTGGGATTAGAAGTGGCATAGGGATAGACTAGGACATTATGGAGGTTGGGTGGGTGACAGAACACCTGTTTAGGATGGGTGGGAAGTATCTCAGGCAGGATGTCCCTCACTTAAGAGCATGACAACGGGTAATCAAAGTCCTGACAAAGCATAGCGTTCAGTTGTTCCAATCTGGGATGGTACTGGTTGACAAAGGGGACACTCCTTTGAGGCTGGTACTTGGGGGTGGTGGGAGGATTGAGAGTGTGAGGGGAAATGACACAAGAGATTAATATGAGGACTAGGTCTTGGGATTAGTGCATGTCTGTGAAGGTCTTAATGAGACCCTTGGCATATTAAGCAAGGGTGTTCTTGTCACTGCAGAAACGCCATCCCCAGATGGCCAGGCTGTATGGGGGAGACTTTTTAGTGTGAAGGGGTTGACAGTTGTCAAAATGCAGATACTGTTGGTGATTGAAGCGTTTAACCTGTACAAGATGCATGTGGAGCCATTAAAGAGGAGGAGGTCAACATCTAGGAAGGTGATACGCTGGGTAAAGGACCACAAGAAGCAGATGAGAGAGGAGGTAACTAATGACTACTTCTTCTTCGAAGGAAAGGTATAGAAACAAATATGCAGCACATCCACGGGCACCTGCACGATGCCCTACTATGCCAACCTGTTTATGTTCCACCTAGAAGAGACCTTCCTAGCCTCCCAAAATGCCAAACCCCTAGCCTGATTTGGGTTGATTGATGACATTTTCATGATCTGGACTCAGTCCCAAAACATCCTATCTTCCTTTCTTCACCGCCTCAACACCTTCTCTCCCATCTGCTCCACATCATCCTCCTCAACCCACTGTGTCACCTTCTTAGACATTGACCTCCTCCTTTCTGATGGCTCCATCCACACCTCTGTCCACATTAAACCCACTAACCACCAACAGGACTTGCATTTCAACAACTGTAATCCCTTTCACACTAAAAAGTCCCTCCCATACACCCTGGCCACCTGGGGACAGCTTTTCTATAGTGACAAAAACTCCCTTCCTTAGTATGCTGAGGGTCTCACCAAGGCCTTCACAGACATGCACTAACCCCCAGACCTAGTCCTAAAATAAATCTCTTGTGCCGTTTTCCCTTACACCCTCAATCCTCCTACCAACCCCAAGAACTAGCCACAAAGGAGTGTCCCCTTTGTCACCCAGTACCACTTTGCACTGGAAAAAATGAACCACATCCTTTGCCACAGCCTTGATTACTTATCATCATGTCCTGAAATAAGGGACATCCTACATGAAATACTTCCCACCCCCTCCTAAACTGGTGTTCTGTTGCCCATCCAACCCCCACAACAGCCTAGTCTATCACTATGCCACTTCCAATCCCAACCTCTTGCCACAAGGATCATATCCCCGTGGAGGACCCAGGTGCAAGACCTGCCCAATCCATCCACCCAGTACTTCCTATTCCAGTCCTGTCACAGGTTTATCCTACCCCATCAGGGGCAAGGCCACATGTGAAACCACTCAGATCATCTAATAGCTCTGCTGCAATCATTACACAGATTTTTATATTGGCATGACTACCAATCAGCTGTCCACCAGGATGAATTGCCATGGCTAAACTGAGGCCAAGAGCAAAGTAGTCCACCCTGAATGTAGCACAACATGCAGCTGAATTTAAGTACTTGATTTCAATGGCTGCTTCACTAACCGAGCCATCTGGATCCTCCTCTCCACCATCAGCTTTTCTGAACTGCATAGATGGGAATTATCCTACAACACATTCTCTCCTCCTGTAATTATTCTGGCCTCAACCTACAATAACATACGGTGCCCACACCCTCCACCCAACAGTTTCCACACCCTCTGCCAAATCATCTCCTCCCCATTTTGTCTCCCCCCTCTTTGTTTGCCATCCTCAGCCAATGCATCTGCCCAGTTTTCCCCACTCTTCTCCTATTTCGCTCCTTTTTCCCCCACCTCCCTGACCCACAACTTCCTGACACTGCACATGTGGGCATTCTAGTCCCTGCACGCACTCCCAGACAGTGTTCGTCTCTCTCCCCACCTATACACTACTATCCCCTCCCCTTTCTTGCCCCCCCCCCCCCACCCCAGATTGCTGCTTGCATCACACATGATCGTTGTATTCTGGCCCAAGATGATGGAGTTGAGGGTCATTTTGGGATGAGGTGTGCTTGCTTGTGTGTATGAATGGTACATGTTTCTCTTTTGCTGGTGAAGGCCATCACTGAAAGCTTCCTCTAGGTGTCTTTTAATTGTGCCTTTCTGCAACTTAATGTGTCTTCATAATGGTAAGTAGTAACTACATTATTGTATACTGGAGATACTGTGACAAAGCAAGATGGGATCTTTTTTCTTCCTCTCTTGTTTTAGCATCTGCCTCCTTAAATTCATTTTTTTCATTTTTGGCTAGTTATCATTAACATACATGAGTGTAATCTGCACTTTCATAAAAGAGAAAGGTTGGCACACAGGTATAAAGAAAATAGCACCAGATCTAATTTTGTGCATAGTTTTATTTATGTCATCAATTTCCTAATTTATTTTGATTATTCATAGTTAATATATTTTGTTATAAGGTGAAATCAGTAATTGTTTCATGACTTAGATTCTACTGTAGACTTATAAACAAATATAAATTCTGTAATAATTATAAACATTTAGAAAAAGAATCACTAGGATTCTTAAAGTATTTATTTGGCCCTATTCGAAAACATGTTAGCAAAGCCAGGTCTTAATTAATTCCTAAGTAACTACCAGTTTTATCAAAAGTATTGTTTGTATAACTATATCTGTTAATTTCATCATTTAAACAAATAATTTGGCCTAACCCTTGCAGTAAAAGACTCTGTTAAAAAGAACCAATTTTTGGATGTATTCAGTTAATTTAATGAGTTAAGTTTTAGTTGTAATATCTGTAAATTAAACATCAAACAATGGATAGTTTCAGTACCTATTATTGTGAGGATATATAAAGGCCCAATTTTTGGCCTCGAGTCAGTCAGTCCATGGATGATTTTCAGACAAGGGACCCGTATTGGTTAGAACAACAACAATGCATCAACTTAACCATGAAATAAATGTACAACAAATAGGCCATGTGTTAAAACAATGACAGTGCCTGTTCAGTACATACTATATTATTCTGCAAGAAATGTGAACTGTGTGGTTTGGTTTTTACAGCTCATAGATATACAACAGTAAGCTACTGTAGCAGTATGCTGAACTTTGCCCACAACTTATTAATGAGGCTTATCAAAATTTGCCAATAGTAAACTGCCCATATTAACTGTGTAATATTGTGGGGTTGTGTAAGTAAAGAACTATAAATCGCAACTGTGGACTGTTGGCTACATTATTTATAGTAGTCAGTGGCGGACTTCCATCCCCATTTTTCAGTCAGTATAGCAACGCAATACATCAACACCAAGGACAATCAATGAAGAAATAAAGCAGGTGAACATCACAATACAATGTAATTACATGGTGTAAAAATGTCATATTCACCACCTTGGCAGCAACCATCTTGTGAGAAAATAAATTTATCTATGTAATGTATCTGCTAGGTTTCTGTGACCTAAGCAACACATCATATGAAGGGCTTATTTCAATAGTGGTACAAGTTGTTCATGTTGAGATACAGAGTCCTAAAGTTAAATGAGCACTGAAAAATCTGCAGTTGAGGTACCAGAAATATTCAAGCATATGGCTTCTTGCTAGAGATGAATCTTTCTTTCTGTTTGTTTGGATCATTAATTTCAGAAGCATTATAGGCAGAAAAGTGGAGGTAATGGACTTGTACCACTATTGAAATAAGTCCTTCATATTATTTGGAAAAAAACTGCCACTTAGAAAGTGCAGAACATAAAAATTGGAATACATTTGGGCTTTTTCCTCAGAACATAAGAAAAATATTAAATAATGAAAATGAGCTTTGCATACCACTACAGGAAATTGAAAAACCAGGAGAATTTTTGCAGGTATATAATGCATAACAGAACATTGTTTGGAAGTATCATAAACATAACAGATGCACCTAGAGTAGGGTGACCAAATTATTTTTGGTGAAAACCGGGACACATTCACCCGGTTGCCAATGGACACCTCATTCCACATGTACCCAGGTTTCTTAATTTTAAATATTAATGTTTTGTTGATACATTTTGTTAACCCGATTATTATAACTAATAAGAGGATACAAGAGATTGATATAATCTAGATTATCTGTATAATTAATGACATTTAATAAATGTATACAGTAATAAAGAAATGTATTACGATTTTACCAAATTTTACAGCCATTCAACTTTTAATCAATTAATATTAACATGAGCTTTAATATTACTGAGCACTTGTAGATGGAATTGACTGTCCTTGGAGAAAAGGGTAATTTTCACTGCCTCCAGCCTTCTTGATCATGTCTTTATTCTTTGAGACACAGTGATAAAACTCGGCACAATCCATTTTGTAGTTATACAGGATCTGCAGGATTGCTTCAAGAGAGTCCACCTCCATTCTGTTTCTTTCATCAGTCCACTGGATATCCGTGAACGAAAATATTCTTTCCACATTGGCATTACGGGCTGGGATTGCAAATAAATACCTTGCAATTATTACCAACTCAGAGCAATGCTGAAGACAGTCACAGCTTTTAAAAAACTCACCCACTTCTCATGACATTCCAATAGTGTTTATTTTTTTCATCATTCCACTTGTGAAGACTTTCTTCAACAAAATTTGTCAGTATGCCGAACTGATCAAAGAGAATGGAATCATCGATTTCAATCTCTTTACTCTTCAAATAAGAAACTGTATCTTCAACACTTTCCCATTTTGGCACTCTCTTCAGTAACATCCAATCAAACACCGGCGATGAGGGTAAATATGAGGCGCTCCAGTTGCTGAGATATTCTACACAAGTGTCGTAGAACTTGTTAACTTCTTCTATTTCTGCTGCTTCTGATACTTCTGCTCTTTTAAGGACAGATTTAACATTAAAAGAAATGAACTGCTGTTCTCTCCTCTTAGTAACAGTTTCCAGAGTATTTTTTAAAACATCATTTACCTCTATTACACTTTTCATGCTTCCCTCAATTTCCTTTATCCCATACTGCAAAGTGCTAAGCTGACTGAATGAACCATAAGTAGGCTTCACTTAAAGGGTTACTGAAAAATTGAATCAGTATTTTGGGGGCTTTGTCTTCATTTAGGAAAAAATCTTTTAACGGTTCAAACAGGCGGATTACTCTTTCAACTGCTGGAAACAGATATAACCATCGAATTTTCGAGTGACACATTACATTTATATATTCAGTTTCCACATAATCACAGAACTCATTAAGCCTCTCTGTTCTAACAGTATATTTGTAAAAGTGTGAGTATATCTTCATGACGATAGTTTCAACATCACAGCTTAAACTGTCAGCAGATGTCTGCACACTATTGTGTAAAACATGTGCAGGGCACCCTATGCCTTCAATTTTTCCATGCAATGTTGCCTTTAATTTGGTAAATATGTTGCATTTGCCTTGTCTTTTTAAACCACCAAAGTTTGTGTTGGTGTTGTCTCCACAAAATGCCACACATTTATTTTTCTCAAGATCAAACATTTCGATAGTATTCACACAAAATCTTGAAATTTCGTCAGATGTTTCATTAGGTAGGGAACTCACCTTCAAAAGTTTGGTCTGAATTCCCTGATTAATATCGAAAAACTGAGCAACAAACGGAAATATTTTAGTGGCCTTATGATTGCTGGCATCAGTGGATATCCCATAGTAAGAAGACATTTTGATGTATTCAAGGCTTTCCTTTACACTCTGGGGAGCAATAACTCCTTTCACTAAGGCTGACACTTTAGTTCTTGCTGAACTAAACTTTTTTGCAATGGAAGAATCATCAAACTTGCTGAACTAAACTTTTTTGCAATGGAAGAATCATCAAACATAATGCTGTTAAGCTTATTAGTACGATCACTAGATCTATAAGTTTGGTGATGTTTTACCATGTGGTAGGCTAGCGTAACCTCAGCTGCTCGAACTTTCGTCTCTTCACTTGACTGATGTTTCACAAAATAATTTTGTAGAGTTTTACCGCAGCTCGGTGCACAGTATCTGTTAATGTGTTTCTTTGACCTGATGTGATCAACTATGTCGGAACGTCCACCATGACTTACACTCTGCTTCATAATCAAAACGACCTTTCTTAATGAAATTCCATTCCTTGGAATAATAGTCATTGAACTTGCAGGCACGGTTCGGCATTGCGTTTCACAGTACTGCAGCTATAATACCACTAATATGAGAGAAAACTACTGCAGTTTGTCTGACATAACATCAACTGCTACACTGTTCTGACAATGAGTGTGTATGTGACGCGACAATCAGACGGTTTCATAGCTCTGTTACAATAATACAACTTACTACTTGGCCAAAGTACCGCTCAAAGTAAATTATTCCCTGCGTGTATCAATACTGATACTGTGATTACTAGTATGGGACAATGGAGGTTTTAGACAAATAAGCTAAAATATATTAATTTCTTGTGTCGTATTTCCTTTAATATAGCGAAATCCCAAAAATTTAAGAAATGTATTTAAAAACTGAATTCCGGGGCTTTTGAGTGTCCCAAAACAAATTTTCTGGACACCGGAACACAGGGATGAAAACCGGGACAATCCAGGTTTTCCGGGACGTTTGGTCACCCTAACCTAGAGGGACACAAGTTGGTATTACATTACTGGAGACATAATATAAGGACAGAGTAAGTGGCAATAAACACAAAAAGTGGAATAAAATTCTAAGCCACAGACCTGAACAGTGTTGCACTGGACACATCTATCAGTGATGTGCTTCAGCAACGACTGACTTTTCAAAACACAGAAGTTCAATTTCACCATTATTTCTCATATTAGTTATAGAATATTACTCAAATAATTCTTCCAATTGACAGGAATGGGGCAAAGAAGTACAGTATAAGAAGAATGGGTAGCTCTGAGGGATGAAGTAGTGAAGGCAGCAGAGGATCAAGTAGGTAAAAAGACAAGGGCTAGAAGAAATAATTGGGTAACAGAAGAAATATTGAACTTAATTGACGAAAGGAGAAAATACAAAAATGCAGTAAATGAACCAGGCAAAAAGGAATACAGACGTCTCAAAAATGAGATCGACAGGAAGTGCAAAATGGCTAAGCAAGGATGGCTAGAGGACAAATGTAAGGCTGTAGAGGCTTATCTCACTAGGGGTAAGACAGATACTGCCTACAGGAAAATTAAAGAGTCCTTTGGAGAAAAAAGAACAACTTGTATGAATATCAAGAGCTCAGATGGAAACCCAGTTCTAAGCAAAGAAGGGAAAGCAGAAAGGTGGAAGGAGTATATAGAGGGTCTATACAAGGGTGATGTACTTGAGGACAATATTATGGAAATGGAAGAGGATGTAGATGAAGATGAAATGGGAGATACGATACTGCATGAAGAGTTTGACAGAGCACTGAAAGACCTGAGTCGAAACAAGGCCCCCAGGAGTAGACAACATTCCATTACAACTACTGATGGCCTTGGAAAAGCCAGTCCTGACAAAACTCTACCATCTGGTGAGCAAGATGTATGAGACAGGTGAAATGCCCTCAGACTTCAAGAAGAATGTAATAATTCCAATCCCAAAGGAAGCAGGTGTTGACAGATGTGAAAATTACCGAACTATCAGTTTAATAAGTTACAGCTGCAAAATACTAATGCGAATTCTTTACAGATGAATGGAAAAACTGGTAGAAGCCGACCTCGGGGAAGATCAGTTTGGATTCCGTAGAAATATTGGAACACGTGAGGCAATACTGACCTTACGACTGACCTTAGAAGAAAGATTAACGAAAGGCAAACCTACGTTTCTAGCATGTGTAGACTTATAGAAAGCTTTTGACAATGTTGACTGGAATACTTTCAAATTCTAAAGGTGGCAGGGGTAAAATACAGGGAGCGAAAGGCTATTTACAATTTGTACAGAAACCAGATGGCAGTTATAAGAGTCGAGGGGCATGAAAGGGAAGCAGTGGTTGGGAAGGAAGTGAGACAGGGTTGTAGCCTCTCCACAATGTTATTCAATCAGTATATTGAGCAAGCAGTAAAGGAAACAAAAGAAAAGTTCAGAGTAGGTATTAAAATCCATGGAGAAGAAATAAAAACTTTGAGGTTCGCTGATGACATTGTAATTCTATCAGAGACAGCAAAGGACTTGGAAGAGCAGTTGAACGGAATGGACAGTGTCTTGAAAGGAGGATATAAGATGAACATCAACAAAAGCAAAATGAGGATAATGGAATGTAGTCGAATTAAGTCGGGTGATGCTGAGGGAATTAGATTAGGAAATGAGACACTTAAATTAGTAAAGGAGTTTTGCTATTTGGGGAGCAAAATAACTGATGATGGTCAAAGTAGAGAGGATATAAAATGTTGACTGGCAATGGCAAGGAAAGTGTTTATGAAGAAGAGAAATTTGTTAACATCGAGTATAGATTTAAGTGTCAGGAAGTCGTTTCTGAAAGTATTTGTATGGCATGTAGCCATGTATGGAAGTGAAATTTGGACAATAAATAGTTTGAACAAGAAGAGAATTCAGAATGAGATTTTCACTCTGCAGCAGAGCGTGTGCTGATATGAAACTTCCTGGCAGATTAAAACTGTGTGCCCGACTGAGACTTGAACTCGGGACCTTTGCCTTTCGCGGGCAAGTGCTCTACCAACTGAGCTACCGAAGCACGACTCACGCCCGGTACTCACAGCTTTACTTCTGCCAGTACCTCGTCTCCTACCTTCCAAACTTTACAGAAGCTCTCCTGCGAACCTTGCAGAACTAGCACTCCTGAAAGAAAGGATATTGCAGAGACATGGCTTAGCCACAGCCTGGGGGATGTTTCCAGAATGAGATTTTCACTCTGCAGTGGAGCGTGCACTGATATGAAACTTCCTGGCAGATTAAAACTGTGTGCCTGACCGAGACTCGAACTCGGGACCTTTGCCTTTCGCGGGCAAGTGCTCTGCAGTTCTGCAAGGTTCGCAGGAGAGCTTCTGTAAAGTTTGGAAGGTAGGAGGCGAGGTACTGGCAGAAGTAAAGCTGTGAGTACCGGGCGTGAGTTGTGCTTCGGTAGCTCAGTTGGTAGAGCACTTGCCCGCGAAAGGCAAAGGTCCCGAGTTCGAGTCTCGGTCGGGCACACAGTTTTAATCTGCCAGGAAGTTTCAAGAAGAGAATTGATGCTTTCGAAATGTGGTGCTACAGAAGAATGCTGAAGATTAGATGGGTAGATCACGTAACTAATGATGAAGTATTGAATAGAATTGGGGAGAAGAGGAGAATGTGGCACAACTTGACAAAAAGAAGGGACTGGTTAGTAGGACATGTTCTGAGGCATCAAGGGATCACAAATTTAGTATTGGAGGGTAGCGTGGAGGGTAAAAATCGTAGAGAGAGACCAAGAGGTGAATACACTAAGCAGATTCAGAAGGATGTGGGTTGCAGTAAGTACTGGGAGATGAAGAAGCTTGCACAGGATAGGGTAGCATGGAGAGCTGCATCAAACCAGTCTCAGGACTGAAGACCACAACAACAACAATTCTTCCAACACTATAAATTAATGTTAGTACTTATATTTTCTCAAAAAACAGTCCAAAATAGGTTAAATATTAGGACCAAAATTAACATTTACAATGTCTGCATTTGTTTGGATAATGATTTAAAAAAGGTGCAGGTACATGGACTAAATATATTCAAGAATCTTCAAGATCATATTAAATGTAGTGGAGGCTTAAGGAATTTCTGTTGGATGACACCTCCCATTCTACAGAGATTTTTAAATTAATATATAAGTTATAATACAATCAATATTAGTATGGTAATAGGGCCTCTATTTTACTTCATATGTTACAATACAAATACAAATAGAGCATCATGAGATTTAATATATATTAATGACTTGCCATTCTATATTCACGTAGATGCAAAGTTGGTACTACAGTCAATATTAGTATGGTAATAGGGCCTCTATTTTACTTCATATGTTACAATACAAATACAAATAGAGCATCATGAGATTTAATATATATTAATGACTTGCCATTCTATATTCACGAAGATGCAAAGTTGGTACTTTTTGCCGATGATACAAGTATAGCTATCACACCCAACAGACAAGAATTAACTGGTGAAATTGAAAAACGATGTTTTTCAGAAAATCATTAAGTGGTTCTCTGCAAATGGGCACTCATTAAACACAGTATATACAATTCCACACAGTAAATGGAATGACACCATTAATAAATATAGACTTTGACCAGAAATCGGTAGCTAAGGTAGAATATTCAAAATTTCTAGGTGTATGCATTGATGAGGGGTCAAATTGGAAAAAAACACACTGAGGATCTGCTGAAATGTTTGAGTTCAGCTACTTACGCTATTAGGGTCATTGCAAATTTTGGCGATATACATCTGAGTAAATTAGCTTACCACACCTATTTTCATTCTCTGCATTCGTATGGCATCATACTCCGGGGTAACTCATCATTGAGTAAAAGAGTGTTCATTGCACAAAAGCATGTAATCAGAATAATTGCTGGGGCTCATCCAAGATCATCCTGCAGACACTTATTTAAAGAGCTAGAGATCTTCACTGGAGCCTCACAATATGTATATATTCACTTATGAAATTCGTTATTAACAATCTGAACGAATTCGAAAGTAATAGCAGTGTACATGGCTACAACACTTGGAGAAAGGACGATCTTCACTACTCAAGGTTAAATCTAACTTTGGCTCAGAAGAGGTATACTACGCTGCCACAAAAGTCTTTGGTCACTTACCTAATAGCATCAAAAGTCTGACAGATAGCCATATAGTATTTAAAAGAAAATTAAAAGAATTTCTTAATGGCAACTCCTTCTAGTCATTAGATGAATTTTTGGATATGGTAAGTGGGTAATTTTCCCAACCCCCACAAAAAAATTAAAAATATTAAGTGTCAAGTAATATTTTGTGTAATTAATATCTTGTATAGACACCTTCTATTAACCTGACATGTTCCACATCATTATGAAGTATCATACTCATGATCTATGGAACAAGTACTAATCTAATCTAAATCTCTAATCCAGTCACAATAGCTCTTATGGTAAAAATGTGTGATGTGACTTATCAAGTGACGGTTAGGGACATGAAATAAATCATTTTATTTTATGGTCAGTTTCAGTGCCATTTTTTGCCTATTTTGGTGTTATTATAGACCAGTTTAGTTTTAATTTCTGCCAATTCTGGTATTCGTTTCAAACAGCTTATTTTTGAAGTATCATATGTCCCTTATTTTTGTGTTATTTCTTCTTTGTTATTTCATTTAAGTCTAACATAGCACTCAGCATGTTAATCCACGGTAGAAATTTGGCAACACATTGTTAGCACTGTTAATGGGGGAAATGTCCACACTGAATTGCTCAGTTGAATCCAGATGATGGAAATAGCAAGGAGTCCAGTTCTTACAGGGGTTGTATATTGCATGTACCAGTGGTCGGTGAATATTGTCAGGAGTTATCCCTCAGTTTTAACAGATTCATACAAAGCCAAAAACTCCTGGTCATAAGCTGACCACATTTGTTGTGACACGGTGAGTTTCGATGAAAAGAATTGGAGCAGTTGTTGTTGGCCACCTACTGTTTGTTGCAGGACTGACCCAGTTGCAGTTTTGCTGGCAGCTGCTATTATGGGCAATTGTGCTGAGGTAGAGGGGAGTGCTAGGGCAATGGCACTGAAGGTAATCTTTGATACTGTCAAATGCATGTCGTATCTCTGAGGTCCACTTCAGAGGCTGTTTACCCCAGGGCACTAGTTAGACAGGCTAGAATCTCTGTGGCATGAGGAATGTGATGGCCATAAAAATTTATCATTCCAAGAAATCTCAGAAGATCATAAAATATTGTTGGGCATAGTGTCTGATGAGTTATGTACATCCTTCTGTGGGTCTGATTCCAGCCTGGTCACCAAGTGGCCCAAGAATATAACAGCATGGTTATGTAGCTGGCATTTTTCTTGTTTACTTCTGTTCTAAAATTCTCCAGTGCATTGAAGACCAAACATAAGTGCTCTTCATGCTGTTCAGATGAAATGAGTATTTCATCTAAGCAATGAGCAGCACAGAATATGACTGAGGGCCCTGTCAATGAAATGTTGCCAAGTTTCGGTAGTATTTTTTCACCCAAATGATGTGTTCAGGAATTCATATAATCCAAAAGGTGGCATGATGGTGGTTGCAGAAATGTTCTCTGGTACCATCTGAATCTGTACTACTGAGAAAATTAGAGTTTTGTGGGGTGAGAGGGAGTACTTTAGCTGTGATAAGTTCTTATTTAAGTAACTGAAAGCAATTTGTCTGAGTCAGAAATGTAAATTCTTCCATAATGGAAATCAGCACAGGTGTACCACAAGTGTCTATTCTTGGACCTTCTTCTTCACTGCAGCAATCAATGATTTACCTAATAACAGGCCATCCTGTCATGTGTTATGATGATAATACAACACAATTTTCCACACATAAGAACATTTCAGATCTGAACAGCATAACAAAAGATACACTTGATAAGGCTCTAGACTGGTTTGCAGCCAATAAGCTCCTGTGCAATCCTCATAAAACACAACAGCTTTTAATGGGAATATCAAATGAAGTAGGCAATAAGTCTGTAAAAGTCTTAGGTATTCACATTGACTCAAAACTATCAGGAGGAACATGTCAATCACATATGCGAAAAAATATCCTGGATGGCATACCTTATCTTGAAACTAAGGGAGGTAGTGAGCTTGGAGTATCTTAGGGTGTCATACTTCAGGCTAGTCCAGTCACATATTTTGTATGGTATGATTATATGGAGACACTCCCCTCACATCAAGAACATCTTGAAATTACAAAAAAAGTCTTACTCATAATATGTAAGAGAGGTCATAGGGAGATTGCAGTCCTTTTTTTCCAGACTCAGGATAGTCATAATTGTAAATTTATACATTTATGTGTCTGTACTCTATACTAAAAATAATATTTCAGAATTTATTGCCGGAGGGGAAATACATGAACACAACACCAGAGCTAAGGGTAATTTAGATGCACCATGCCATGGATTAACAGGAACAGGAAATTCCCACATAGTAAACCAACTCAAAGTGTTCAATAAACTGCCAGTTCATGTTCAGTCTATGAATATATATTTTTTTCAAATTAAGTGGTACAGCTAGCTGTTATATCATCCATTTTATGACATTAAAGAATTCTTTGAGATGCCTGAGGAGGATATTAGCATTTAAAAGTTCTCTGTAGTTAAACATATTATTGTGTGCTGTGGTTAGTCATGTGTAATTACATGTTGTATACAATACACTATGTACAAGGTATGTTATTCTATACAACACTATATTATATTATAGCTTTTTTCATTAACTTTTAGAACTATCCTGGTGTGATTTGGTACACTGCCATACTTAAAATGTTTACAATAATGTATTGGCACTAGATTATTTTATTTTTGTGTATGTACTGCAACATACTGTATGACAAAGCCAATATCATTGTAAAATGATCTATGGTGAATTAAATTCTTGATTCTTGTATATGTGCCAATTCACGGTTAATATGGAACCAGAGACTGGTTTGATGTAGCTCTTCATGCAACTCTATCCTGTGCTAGCTTCTTCATCTCCAAGTACATACTGCAACCTACATCCTTCTGAATCTGCTTATAGTAGTCATCTCTTGGTCTCCCTCTACAATTTTTACCCCACACGCTGCCCTCCAATACTAAATTAGTGATCCCTTGATGCCTCAGAACATGTCCTATCAACCAATCCCTTCTTCTAGTCAAGTTGTGCCAAAAATTTCTCTTCTCCCCAATTCTTTTCAGTACCTCCTCATTAGTTACATGATCTACCGATCTAATCTTAAGCATTCTTCTGTAGCACCACATTTTGAAAGCTTCTGTTCTCTTCTTGTCTAAACTATTTAACGTCCATATTTCACTTCCATTCAGGGCTACACTCCATACAAATACTTTCAGAAAAGACTTCCTGACACTTAAATTTACACTCAATGTTAACAAATTTCTCTTCTTCAGAAATGCTTTTCTTGCCATTGCCAGTCTACATCTTATATCCTGTGGCAGTACCAATCAACAAATGGGCGAATTCTTGAGTAGTAGGGATTGGATATTTGTCAGGTACTGTTCAGGCATTCAGTGTGGCTGGTGGACACTGCACTTTCTATACTTGCCATTCTTTTTAAGGTACAGAGCAGATGCAGGAGGTCAACAGTTACACAATACCACAATTTAATAGTTCTTCAATAGCTTCTTTAGTGACACGTAACTTTGCTTGTGTTAAAGGTCAGGCCTTATGAATGGCAGGAGGGCAGGGGGTCTTGGGTAAGAGTTTACTCTGTGGTCAGTATTGCCTCTAATGCCACACTGCACAGGAAAGTGAGAAAAACAAGACAAAGTACTTGTAACACTGGGAAGAAGTGATGATTCAATGACTTCACTGGTCATTGACCTCTGATTGCTCTGTAGTTACCTCTTGAAGCCCTTGGTTGGGGTGAGTAGGGATGGTCACTAATGGTTCCAATTGGTAATACATTTGTGAAAGATTTGAACTGTACTTCTACATAATTTTTTTTACAACTTTTCTAGTCACTGCATCCACAGATTCCAACTTCAGCAAGGACTGAATTAGTTTCTCATCTGGGTAAATATATTCCTTTCTCCCTGTAAGAGCCACTAAATTT
Organism: Schistocerca serialis cubense; assembly: GCF_023864345.2. Lineage (NCBI taxonomy): Eukaryota > Metazoa > Arthropoda > Insecta > Orthoptera > Acrididae > Schistocerca > Schistocerca serialis. The sequence goes on along the minus strand of NC_064646.1, from coordinate 94,894,339 downwards.
GCTTGTCATACTCTTTAGCACTGGAAAAATAGTATTAAGAAAAGAAGAGAAAGCTGGAAGGTGGAAGAAGTATATAGAGGGGCTATACAAGGAAAATGAACTTGAAGGCAATATTACAGAAAGGGAAGAGAACATAAATGCAGATGAGGTAGTAGATGTGATACTGTAAAAAGAATTTGACAGAGCATTGAAAACCTAAGTAAAAACAGGCCCCTGTAGTAGATAACATTCCCTCAGAAGTACTAAAATCATTGGGAGAACCAGAAATAACAAAACTATTCCACCCGGCGTAGGTTTTTGGCACAAGTGGATTTTTGTGAATAACTCCTTCAGTGCTAGGTTACTGCAGTACTGTAACTAGAATAAACCAGAAATAACAAAACTATTCCACCTGGTGTAGGTTTCTGGCACAAGTGGACTTTTGTGAACAACTCCTTCAGTGTTGGGTTACTGCAGTACTGTAACTAGAATAAATGAGACTCAAACTGGAAGTAGTTCATTCAGGATCTAAGTGCAAGTAAAGCATTTGAATTTTGATTTGCAGTGTGGGCAAGATTATTGACAGTACATTGTACCTATCACCCACTTCTCAGCCAGTTTTGATGGAGGTGCTGTTGCTGGGATAACTGTGGAGATAAAAATGGCCAGGCTACAACCTTCCTACCTCAACTGGGTCATCAATCTGGATGCCAGAATATGAAGACACTAATTACACAATTTATTTGTTGTGGTGTTATGTTTCATTATATTTTCTTTTTGTATGCTATATTTTATATCATGTTATCTTTTTCTATTCTGCATCATTCATTGATATATTTTATAGTGTCTTTTATAACTGATCATATACCCAATGTAACCATATGTGTGGTGCCATATGCTAAATAAATGAATGAGATTAAGTCCCCACAATGTGATAGCAAATACATGGGCCAAATGGGTAGAAGTTTCCATATCAGATGTTGTGGTGTACTGAAATTACACACGAGTTGAGTCTGTGACAGTTGGAACGAGAAGTACTGTGGATATCCATCCACAGAAGGAACATCACTGCACACAAACCATTGATGCTGCCTGCCAGAACCACACCACCTGGAGCAGCAGTATCACCAGGAAGAGAGATGAACACTTAAGTAACCATGCAAGAGCAGTAGTTGTCATTTGCAAGTTACAAGTGAGTCCTAGTCTTGCTAGGGAGCTCCAACAGAATGTTTGTCGTGTCTTTGAGTGAGACAGAAACAATGGCCAAGAGATAGACAGTGGTTTGTCTTCAATGGAAAAAGAACAGTGATTAGAATTATTGGGAGTAGACAGAGACTGCTTGCCTAGAGCTTTATCTGAGTACTGTTAGTTTGAAACTGTTTTTTGAATAGTACATCACAACAAAAGATTCGGTTTCTTCTGACTTTACTTCAGAGAACACTATTTAGTTTCTGTTCATGGAATGTAGTCAACACAGGACAGATAGGCTAAACCTGCATACCACAGTTGCACTAACTAGTGTTACCAAAGTTGAGCATTATATTTTACTATTCATGATTCTGTGTTACTTTCATTATGTGTGTGCTGCCCTACAGCCGAGGCATCTGTCCTACCACAACACCTGCCCTACAGCCCAGGCATCTGTCCTACCACAACACCTTTTTCATAGGCAGTGAGATTTTCATCAAAGTGGACTCCCCAATCCACAACAGATATAAAGAGCACCATGTAGTGAACAACCCTAGACAGTCCTATCTCTTCATATAGCACTTAATAACCATAGCTTACAGGATTATATATAAAAACAAAGATGAGGTGACTTACCGAACAAAAGCGCTGGCAGGTCGATAGACACACAAACAAACACAAACATACACACAAAATTCAAGCTTTCGCAACAAGCTGTTGCCTCATCAGGAAAGAGGGAAGGAGAGGGGAAGACGAAAGGAAGTGGGTTTTAAGGGAGAGGGTAAGGAGTCATTCCAATCCCGGGAGCGGAAAGACTTACCTTAGGGGGAAAAAAGGACAGGTATACACTCGCACACACGCACATATCCATCCACACATGTCTGCTTGTGTGGATGGATATGTGCGTGTGTGCGAGTGTATACCTGTCCTTTTTTCCCCCTAAGGTAAGTCTTTCCGCTCCCGGGATTGGAATGACTCCTTACCCTCTCCCTTAAAACCCACTTCCTTTCGTCTTCCCCTCTCCTTCCCTCTTTCCTGATGAGGCAACAGCTTGTTGCGAAAGCTTGAATTTTGTGTGTATGTTTGTGTTTGTTTGTGTGTCTATCGACCTGCCAGCGCTTTTGTTCGGTAAGTCACCTCATCTTTGTTTTTATATATAATTTTTCCCATGTGGAATGTTTCCTTCCATTATATTGATAGCTTACAGGATATTAGAGAAGATTTAGATATACAGCATCTACAACCTAAATATCTAATGCCTAACATCTCAGAAGAAACTGAAATCCTGAAATGCAAAATTAATATCAAGTGAGTGACCTTAATGAACAAACTGAATTAAAGCATAAACGCATGCTTAAAAATTATGTACAATGTTTTCAGGGTATTGTATCCAATAGATAATTCCAAAATTTCTATAAAAGGCATGGAGTCTTCAGTATTTTGTGATTTGATCTGTACTATGGTTTCTTCCCCAGTAGCTTCTGCCATATCTCTTGTCACTGGAGCTCACACTAGAACTTAATAATAATAATAAAAATAATAGCTTTATTCAACATCAAATGGTACACTGCACATGTACAAAGAAACAGTAATGATTAAAAAAATGGTTCAAATGGCTCTGAGCACTATGGGACTTAACTTCTGTGGTCATCAGTCCCCTAGAACTTAGAACTACTTAAACCTAACTAACCTAAGGACACGACATACATCCATGCCCGAGGCAGGATTCGAACCTGCGACCGTAGCAGTCCCGCGGTTCCGGACTGTGCGCCTAGAACCACTAGACCACCGCGGCCGGCAGTAATGATTAAAGTTATTTGTACAATACACAAGACACATTCTTCTGAATACGTCATTAATTTACAACAAAATTACAATAAGATGTTTACTGATTTCTATTCACATAATTTCACAAAGCATTTGTTGTTCTTCATATAAGTATGGTACTCTTCTAATGAGTAGAAAGGATGTTTTACTAAAAATTTCTTAAGTTGATGTTTCAGTTTAACTGTAGTAAGTGCCATGACTGCACTAGGCAGTGCATTAGCTAATTTTATACCTGCATACTGAGGCCCCCTTTCGTAAAGTGCTGTTCTGTGGCTGCCAATGTAAAATCTTTCTTTATTTCTAGTATTGTACTGGTGGAAATCTGAATAAGTGTTTGGGTGCAGTCTTTTCACAAGCAATATGGCTTTTAGAATGTATGTGTTTACAACAGTTAACACCTCTGTTTTTGGAAACAAGTTGCAACAAGATTCCCTATATTTTGCTCCACAGATTATTCTTACACCCCTTTTTTGAAGAATGAGTAGCCTATCTAGATTAGCTTTGGTTGTTGCCCCCCAAATTTCAATACCGTAGTTCAAGCGAGAGGAGAAAAGAGCATGGTATGCAGTCTTTAGGACTACGGTGTCTCTACAGAACTTGCTAATAGTACTGATTCCAAATACATTTTTTGACAACTTAGTGCTAGGGAGTCAATATGTGTGACCCATTTCAGGTTGCTTTGGATTGTTATGCCAAGGAATTTTACACTAGACTCTTTCTTTACCAATTCATTGCCCATGTATAATTTAATTTCATTATTCAAACTACTTTTGTTAAACTCCATCAAACATGTTTTACTGGTGCTTACATTTAAGTGGCTTTCATAAAAAAATGGAACAATTTCTTTTGTCACATTATTGTACTCTGCCTCTAGTTCATTACATGATTCCTTTTTACATACAATGGACGTGTCATTGGCATACAGAACAATTTTGGAATTTATAGTACAGTATTTAATATCATTTACATAGATCAAGAACAGAAGGGGGCCCAACACCGAGCCCTGGGGCACACCATATTTTATGCACGTGATCTCTGATTTGTAGACACCACTTTCCATTTTAAGTAGAACAAACTGTTTTCTATTGCTCATATAACACTTTATTAGGTCATAAGCAGCGCCTCTAATGCCCATTTTCCATAGCTTGTCTAATAGGATGTCAACGTTCACACAATCAAAGGCTTTTTCCAGGTCTAGGTATACACCTGCCACATGTTCCTTGCTTTCGATACCCCGTATCACCTCTTCAATTAGTTGAGCAGCTGCAGTGCTAGTTGATTTACCTTTTAGGAATCCATTTTGATTTTCGAACATCAGGTTGTGTTTGTTAAGAAAGTTTATAATCCTGTTGAATATAACTTTCTCAACTACTTTGGAAAAGACGGGAAGGATTGAGACTGGTCTGTAGTTTTCTATTTTGTTGTTGTCACCTTTCTTAAAAATGGGTGTTACCTGTGCTATTTTGAGTCTGTCTGGAAAGGTGCCTGATTCTATTATATTGTTGACTGCTGCAGACAGAGGTACAGAGACATTTTGGCTACAGGCTTTTAAAACATTAGTATTTAGGCCATCATGCCCAGCTGAATTAGAGGGTTTTAGAGAGCTAATGATGCCCATTATTTCTGCACAGTTTGTGGGGGCTAGATATATACTATGGCCACATGTATTACCTGTAAAACTGTACTGCATGTTTTTATGTTTGTCATTTATGGCTTCCCCTATGGAAGACAAATATTCATTAAAAATATTTGCAATTTCCAGTTGGTCTTTTATGAGCATACCATTGTGGTTAATAGTAAAGTCCATACGGGATTTGTCATTGCAGGTTCTAAAACTGTTTATGACTGCCCAGATGCCAGCAGTTACATTGTGTGAGTTTTGAAGCTTATTTGCAACATAGTTGCTCCTGGTCTGTGAGAGTAAGTCCTTATAGTGTGCTTGATATATTTTGAAGGCTTCCTTTACCTCAGGAATCTCTCTATTATTCAGCATTGCACTGTGGAGTAGTTTTAATTTTTCCCTCGCTTCAGTGACATTACTATTTACCCAAATATTTTTGTTTATATTTTTTGCTTGTTTCATTTTTGTGATTACAACTGGGCATGTGGTATCAAAGCAGTAATAGAAGTCAGCAGCAAAGCTATCATATGAAAAGCTATTATTTTCAAACCATTTTATTTGTGCTAGCATGCAGTTTAGTCTATTTATGTTGTCATTATACATTATTCTTTTAGTTACAAACTGTTGCTTTGTGGTGACAGTGGAGGCCTCATGGAGCTCCAATTTAAACTGTACTGCATGGTGATCTGAGACGGCTAGTTTTAAAATCAATGCACTGTGGGATAGGTGGGTCATGTTTGTTATTATGTTGTCAAGACATGTTTTACTATTGCCAATTTCTCTAGTGGGCTCCCAAATGAATGGGGTCAGGTTAAATTCATCACACAGACGATGTAACTTTTTGGTGCTGACATCATTTGCTAATAAATCTATATTTATATTCCCTGTAACTATAATATTTACATGACCATTTGGCCCAGAAAATGTTGTGTCTATATATACAAGCAAGTCAGAAAGATTTACAAAAAAAGGTATCTGTAGTTGCTGCAGGTGGCCTGTAAACACTGATAACTGTTATGTTATCTCTACCCTATTTTAGGTTTATTGCAGCAAATTCTGAGACTCCTTCCAAGCTGAAGGCACTCACATCAATAACATCAAAATTACTTTCATTTACAGTGAAAATTGCTACACCTCCCCCAGTCTTGTCTTTTCTACTGAAGGCTGTGCAGAATTTCATACACAGTGGTTGACTAATGCTAATCAGAGCTTCATTGTACCAATGTTCAGTTACAACTAATATATCGGGTTTGTCAATCTGTGAAATTACATCTAGATCATTATGCTTATTTCTAAGACTACCAAGATTCTGATGTACGATTTTAAGACTGAGATTTACCTGCTGGACCTTAGAGGATAATTTTGGAGAAGCAATGAGGCCAGCAGGCTTTACAAGTTTCCCTGGCTTGCCAGCAGTGGCTGGTGTTGTGGCAGATTTTGTTGAGGTGGGTTGTACCACCCCATGGCAATGGACTTCTTTTCATCACTTTGTGAACAATGTCACCTGACTTCCTCAATAATTTTGCTACTAACAATCTTTTTGCCTCTTTTGTTCATGTGCAGACCATGAGATGTGTGCAGCTCCCTTTCTAGATAGCTGACATCTACTAGAGACACATTCTGAAATTTACTACATAGAGCTTTAATCCTGTCATTTGTTTTATGAACTTCCCAGTTCACAATAGACTGTTTCATAAGATCATGCCTCTGTGGAATGTTGACAACAATTGTTTTAGTGTCATTTAACTTACCCAGTACCATTTTCATATGTCTAATTGCATCATTTGCTTGATTTCTTGCTACATCATGTGAACCTCCCATAATAATGACACAGTCATTGGATGAGAAGGAGTCACAATCCTGCATGCACGGCTTCACTACAGCAGAAAGAGGGGCTCCAGGCTGGATGTGGCCTACCGCTGCAAAGTTGTCTTGCATATTTGTGATGTTTTGTGCTATTTCACGTCCATGGCTGTCTCCATATAGTAGAATCCGGCCCTGTTTGTGTTTCTGATTGTCGTCGTTTCTTCTGTTTTTCTCTAAGGATGATTTCTTGCATGTAATTTTACAGATTCCATTTCCTTGGACGGTTTGTTTACGTTCAGTTTCACGTTTTGCACACGAGTTTGGGACTTGGTGTTTTCTGAACTTATCACTGACAGTTTTTTTGCTGCTTGAAGGATTACTTCTAGTTTGCATGGACTGAGCCTGTTCTTGTTCCACTATTTCGTCGAGAATTTGAAACCTGTTTTGAGTAATGACGGCAGGAAAGCTTTCCTTGGTTTTTAGGTTAGGCCTACATTCGTTCATCAGGTGCCGTTGTTCAAATTCACGCAACTTCTTATTTAAGAGAGTAACTTCAGCCTTTAGGCTCTAGATTTCACTTACCATATCGCTGACTAGTACAGAGAATTCACACCTACACTCACAAATTTTTGCTTTATGATAGTTATCTGAATTCTGAACGCAGCACTGACTACAGTTCCAGCATGTTATAAATTCATTATTTTCTTTCACAGATGAGTCCACTTTTGCACATCGAAAATGATACGAGTTATTACATTCCTTGCACGTGATTCCGGTTTTCAGTACTTTTCCACATTTTTTACACTTTTCCCCATCAAAACACGAGTTTTTACGTAAGCTAAGAACTTTACCAGTACTATTTGCTGCCATCTTGCATGCATGCATTAACCTGATCATTGACTGGAGCTCACACTAGAACTCTCAACTTAGTTGGTGTGTATCAATTTGGACAAGGGAAGCCACTGGATTTTTATACCGTGTGTATAACAAACGTAGAGTGTGATCCCTAGAGTGAATAAAATAAGTATAGCAATTATACAGGGGGCCTGAGGCTTGCTGGACCTGGAAACAGATGAGTGGTTCTTATATCATACATTAACTGGGTTTGTGTTGGTTTCAGGCGTTCCTGTTGAAAGTTTAAGAGTAATATGCATGCATACAGATGGCAGTAGTATCACATGCACAAGGTATTAAAGGGCGGTGCATTGGTGGAGCTGTCATTTGCACTCAGGTGATTCATGCAAAAAAGTTTCCAATGCGATTATGGCTGCACAATTGGAATTATCAGACTCTGAATGTGAAATGGTAGTTGGAGCTAGATGCATGGGACACCCCATTTCAGAAATTGTTAGGGAATTCAGTATTCTGAGATCCACAGTGTCAAGACTGTGCTGAGATTTCCAAAGTTCAGTTATTACCTCTCACCATGGATAATGCAGTGACCAACAGTCTTCACTTCATGACTCAGAGCAGTGCATTTACATAGAGCTGTCAGTGCTAACAGACATTCATTGCTAAACAAAGGAGACTCCCGGTTGCATATCAACAATGTAAAGAAAAGACAGATTGCTACTTATGATAAAGATGACACATTATGTTGGAGACAGGCACAATTAAAAGACACTTACATACTAGCTTTCAGCCACAGCCTTCTTCAGAAAAATAAAGATAATGCCAGTCCAAACAGCTGGAGTTGGTGGTCATGTGTACGTGTGATTTGATTGCTTGTGTGAATGAATGCTGTGTGTTTCTTTTTCTTTTTCTGATGAAGGCTGTGGCTGAAAGCTAATGCGTAAGTGCCTTTTAAAGGTACCTGTCTGCAACTTAATATGTCATTTTTATGATAAGTACCAATCTATCTTATCCTTACATTGTAGACAAGCAACATTGCATGAAATGAACACAGAAACCAATATGGGATATATGATGAACATACCTGTTAGGATAGTGCAGTGAAATTTGGCATTAATGGGCTATGGCAGCACATGACTGATGTGAGCACATTTGCTAATAGCATGACATTGCCTGCAGTGCTTCTCCTAGGCTCATTACCGTATCGGTTAAACCCTAGATGACTGGATAATTGTAGCCTGGTCAGGTGAGTCACAATTTCAGTTGGTAAAAGTTGATGGTAGGGTTTGGGTGTGGTGCAGACCACATGAAGCCATGGAGCCAAGTTGTCAACAATTACTGTGCAGGCTGGTGGTGGCTGTATAGTGGTGTGGGCTGTATTTACATGGAATGGACTAGGTCCTCTGGTCCACCTGAGCTGATCATTGACTGGAAATGGTTATTTTCAGCTAACTGGAGACCATGGACCATGGACTTCCTGTTTACAGCAACAGTGCCCCATGTCACTGAGCCATCATTGTTCACTATAGGCTTAAAGAAAATTCTGAACAATTCAACTGAATGATTTCGCCACCTAGATTGTCCAACATGAATGCTATAAAGCATTTATGGGACATAACTGAGAGGTCAGTTCATGCACAAAACTCTGCACTGGCAATTCTTTTGCAATTATGGATGGCTATAGAGTCAGCATGACTCAATATTTCTTGGTGAGTCTTCCAAATTTATTACACAATTCCAGATGGAGCCTATACAGAACTGACCTCTGCTTACACCGCATAGGTCACCAAGATTATCTGCAAGATGAACAGCTTGGCACCGGGGTGGACCACATCAGAAATGCAGACTTATGGCACCTACTGTGGAAGGTGGTGGTCCACCTGGCGAGAGGAGAATTATAAATGGCTGTCTGGTCAATGTATAATTCCCACCTGCCAGTAAGACTGCGGAGGTCATCCCCATTCTGAAGCCTGGCCATAACCTTGCACAGTCAATAAATAACTGCCCCATCTGCCTGCTACTGAAGCTCAAGAAGCTACTTGAGAGGGTGTTGCTTGCAAGATTGACTCTGTGTCTCAAAGACCAATGAACTGTTTGACTTTCAGCAAAAAATATCAACTGAATTACAGCTCATTCATTCACTGAACATGTTCACCACCACATTAACCTGCAGCAGTCCACTGTGGGTGTCATTTTTGTCCTTGAAAAGGCTTATGACAAGATCTGATGGGACAATTTGATTGCCAAACTTTATGACCAAAGGCATCTCTGAGACGGCTACATAAAGTTGGTAGACAGTTTTCTACAACAAAGAACTTTCTGTGTCACTGTTGAAGGCAAGAGATCTTCACTGAAAATTCTTGCTGAAGGTAACTCACAGGGTTTCATTATTTTGCCCTTGCTCTTCAACCTATACATCAATGACCTTCCGACAAATTTTCATATTTCTGCAGCCTTTACACAGATGACACTGAATTATTTACATTGGGAAGAAACATTGATCAGTTGGTCACTTGCTTACAATGACAAATTGATATCATGGAGGCATGGGTACTTGCTAGTAAAATCACCATAAACTCCACCAAGACAGTAGCAATGTTCTTCACATGGACCACTTCTATGCTTCCCGCTGTGGGTCTAAGGCCAACTCATGTCTGCCATCTACAAAATATTTAGGAATTGTCTTGGACAAGTCACTAACATCTATGCTTCACATGTGAGAGTTGAAGACAGCCATGCCTTAATCCCCATTTACATCAGTAAGGACCTTAATGTGAAAATGCAAGTCCACAGTGCAGCCATAACTTTTATACGGATGTACATCATGGGGCAATACTTGTGATTACAACATTAAATCCCTATAGACAGTCAGAAGGCAGTGTCTGAAATCGGCATGAGAAATTCACAAATCACATCATGAACGATACCTAAAGGGCAAGTTAACAGACTATGCAACCAAGTTATTCACCAAGGTCACAAGATACAGTATGCCAACTAAGTCTGTTCAGAACAGTACTCTAACATAAGGGCTCATAATACTGGTGCGGTGGCACCCTCCTTGACTTTGTTCTCATATTCGGAGGAGGAAGTCAGGAGTGTGGTCTACTCTTGTATCAACATCAACCTGATGTTTCACACATTCATGGAAGTAATGATTCCCCACCCAAGGACTAAGGACCCAATCTATGTGCCCCTGTTTCCTCCTTAAGTGAAACACATGAATAATGAGAACATTTTATGTTTGTACCCTTCACTCGACAAGAAAAATCTGTCGAAGGCAGTCAGTCTTGTGTCTCTACACATCTCTCCCCATCCTCCCCCCCCCCCCCCCCCAAAAAAAAAAAAAAAAAAAAAAAAGGAACAGTTGGCCTACGCAGGCAAGTAGTCAATGGAAATGCTGGCAAAGCTGATGAGTTTGTTAGAGGATAATGTAAAGCTCGTATAATTAACAGTTAAGTAAATGAAAAATATTTAGTAAATGCTGATGTGGGCAATTTTGGGATGAAAAATGTGCATTTGGAAAAGGAAAATAAGGTGAAGGTTGCTAATGTAAAGTAACCTCTCAGTAAATTGCTAATGACAGCAATGTTCAAACTTCTCAAAGTTGACAGTGCAGTGAACCGTCTGAGGAAAGTAATTTCCGTCATAAATATAAAGCAGCAATTTTCAGTGCAAATGCTGTATTCAAGGGAATTGTAGTTGTAAGAAATGGCATGTTCAGAGATTTTGGTGGATGTAGTGCTGTTTGCAATTGACTTGAATAATAATAGTAATAATTCACATAACACTATAAAACTAGATGGATCAGTAGAGAATCCATGTAATTGTGAATTCCTGAATAGGTAGGGGGTTTGCTAAACTTAATTCAGTACTTTATGTGGTGAGTAGTGCCTTCTCAGCTGATTGACTTAATTCTTTCTGTATTGAATCACTCTCTTCTCGTACTATTCTGTCTGCAGATTGTAAGAAAAATTTAATCTTCTTCTACTGCCTTCAATTCATAACCAATGCAAAATTTATTTCAGTGCTTGAAATTTTGTGTGTTGGCAGATATGAATAGAATATGAGAGGATGGAAGCGTATGTTGTTCAAATACCATTTCAGATAAATTTTGTAAAGAATACCTTATCTGTGTTTGGATTTAACAATGCTGATGAAATTTGTGTGGATAATGGAAAAATCTTTCTCAACTTTATTTATGAAATTGATAACACAATAAGGCAATAATTTAGAAACAACAGAAATTAATTTGTAGTCATTTTGTTCAGTTCAAAGTAAAAATAAAATCAGTTTGCTGTAATAATGTGCCAATTACATAAAAACATGTCAACATCTTGCCCTGCCAATAGTAATGTTCGTCAAGAAAAAGGTTTATATTTATATTGCCCTTCAGCGTAAAATACATAATTTTGAGATGAAGTAAGTGCGTTGCCTGCAGTAATGGTTATAGAAAAGAAATGTTTGCTGTAAGGAAGCCCTTCAGGTGTGATAAGAGCAAAATAAATCTGGGGATGTAGAACCACTGGCTCTACTCCCAGTGATATCGCTGTCATGCTGCAGCAAGAACAATTGCATCTTTGCCCGATCAGTTCTCTGTAATACGTACTCTATGCTAAATGCACTGTGTATACACTGTGAGAATAAAACTATTCATTGTAAGTGAGGGGAATGGGAGTGATCATTTATCATCGTAATTACCACACCTCCTCCCCAGTACCTACAGTGGTGACCCTGACATGCTGTTGTCACTTGAATGAAGTAATTATCTTCTCACAAACAGCTCAAGATCATGATAAACACCTCCAAGGTGTATTCAACAAACTAGCAGAGCATGGTGTTGTGGTCAATGATGAAAAATGCCGACTTCAGCAAAAATGTGTTACATTCATAGGCCACCTCGTCTAAGCTTTGGGCATCTGCCCCTCTCCAGATGAGACAAACAATATTCATAAGCTACCACCGCCCCGCCCCCCCCCCCCCCCCCGCCCCTTGCCGTTTTTTAGGAGTAATTAATTTTACTGACATCACCCCCCCCCCCCCTCCCCCGATGCACAGAAACACTTCTGTCACTCACAGAGTCACTCTCTGGCAAGAACATGTCAGGCAAACGTAAGCTCACTTGGACTCCTGATATGCAAAACATCAAAACTGGGCTCACTTAGCCCACCACCCTTTCACTCCCACCACCCGACGCCAAATTGTTTATAATGGCTGAGGCCAGCAACTGGGTGACTGGGATGGTGCTACAACAGGAAGTCTCCAGTGCAACCCAACCCCTACAGTTTTTCTTGCAGAAACTTATCGACTCCCAGAAAATGTAGTCAGCCTTTGACCGTGAGCTTTTGGCAACATACGAAGCAGTTCAATACTTCCGAGATGACATCGAGAGCCAGCTGCTTACTTTCTACATAGATCACTGCCCTCTGCTTGATGCTATTAAAAACCCACTAGCCAATATTTCCCCTCAATGATTCCACTACCTGGATTTGATTTCAAAATATACTACGGATGTCTGCTACATACAGAGAGCAGAATATATGGTGGCTGACTACCTCTTACGACTCACTGCCACATCAGCACACCATGACTTCGACCAACTAGCCAAGGCACAAGCAACTGACACCAACCTTCAAAATCTGCTATCTGTACACACAACAGGCCTCCAGCTCAAGCAGTGCACCACTGCAGGTACAACCAAACTAGTTTGTTGCAATGTATCCCAAGGTAGGCAACAATCAGTCGTCACACAGAACCTTCAGGAAGACAGTTTTTGACCTCCTCCACAACTTGTCTCACCCCAGAGTATGCCCAACACTGAAACTCGTAATAGAATGTTTTGTTTGGACTAACATTAAATGGGACTCCGCTGGGTTGATGAGAGCCTGCATCCAATGCCAATGGGCCAAGACAGAATGTCACACTCAACTGCCCTTCAGGAAATTCCCCATCCCAGATGCTGCTTTCCAAGATGTACCTCATGGGGCCACTTACAGATTCAAATGGAAATGAGTACATCTAGTCAGCCATAGACAGAACAACTCGATGGGTTGAAGCCACACCTCTGACTGATATCTCGGCCAACACCGTCGCCCGAGCTTTCATCACAGTATGGATTGCACGCTTAGCCTGTCCAGAGTCCCTGACAACTGACATGGGCCAGCAGTTTGAGTCAGCCCTGTTTGCCAAGCTCTGCCACCTCTGTGGGTGCCACCGGTTCCACACAGTGGCCTACCATCCTCAATCCAAGGGACTTGTGGAACGGTGGCACCACACCTGCAAGACAGCACTCGTATGCCACAACCAGGAGTGGATGGGGGCCCTCCCCTGGGTGCTTCTGGGAATACGAGCTGCCTACAAAGAAGATCTGGACCCCTTGCTGATAGAGGTGCTCTACAGAGACAGTTCACCCTCCCAGCTGAGTTCGTGTCGTAAACCACTGATCCCATGGACGTCAACCTGCCAGACCCACCACCATCCCACCATGCCAAACCGATCATCTTTGTGCACAAGGTCCTCAATTGTGTACATACATCAGGCTCAAGACTGAAATGAGGGCCAAACACTTTTGATATCTTGCAAGCTGGAAAAACAACAACAGTGTCACTGAACTGCCTAAAACCAGTGTGGACTTAAGCAGACACAACCAGTGTTTATCCTCCACCGGCCCCAGCCCAGGCCACTCAAGCCAATTCACAATTGGCCTAGACCTGCAAGACTGCCTCCCAGAAGACATTTCTGTAAGAGTTCAGGACTCACTATGTGTGGTTAGGGCCAAATTCGACAATAGACAGTTGGGCTACAGCATGGTCTCAAGGTTATTAGAACGCTCCATGCCCATTCCACCTACAATTGATGCAGCAGGTCTGAAATCCACTCTTGCTTCTTGCAGCTACCTGCTTGCATTGGCCCCAGAGCACTTCATAACAATGGATGACAACCCCAGACACTGCTGCCAGCAGACCGAAAGACTCACTGCATGACACACCACCAGCCACTAACACCTCAATGGACACTGCCTCTGCCCCAAAGGCACTGCCTCTGACGTCACGGGCTGGCCACCATTTACGGCCGCCGAAGCATCTGGTGGACTACAATAAGTCGGCGCTCACCATCACCAGCAGGACAACGCACATGACATACACTAGTCACCATGCTCTACACTTGTGGGGATGTAGAACTGCCCACAGCTTTACACCCCAATAATATTGCTATCCTATCACAGCAAGAACAACTGTATCTTTGCCAGATCAGTTCTCTATAGTACTCGCTCTATGCTAAACTCATTGTGTATATGCTGTGAGAATAAAAGTGTTCACAGTAAGTGATGGGAGTGCAAGTGTTTATTTATCATCACAATTAACACACCTGCTCCCAATTACCTACATAAGTAATTTGAAACTGAAGTAATATCTGCATCAAGTACACTGAAAGTAAACAAGGTTTCATCCATTATGTAACAAAGAGTGAAGTTTTGTTAAATAATATTATAGGTTTGTTGCTGTGGAGTGTCATTTTTGTAGAGTTGCTTTTCGTATAAGAAACAAATCTGGAGTTTCAGTGTGTAATAACTTTGTAATGAAATAATAAGGAGGTAATGAAGTGGTAGTGCGTGAAGTGTCAATGGTTGAGCAAGTTGTTATAAGCCTTGTCTTTGTAGTAGTTCAACTTCACAAATGCACTTGTGGGAATTCTTCCCAACAGGAGTTATGATTCTTAAATTAATAACACCCTTGTTCGTTGATGAAGTACAGTATGTTGTTATCTTTTATCTTTGTCTTTTGTTCTGTTTTCTAACTGCTCCCATGTTTGTTATACACATATTAATTTGAATGTAATTAAAGCATACATAAATGATAAACAAAACAAGGGCATCAATGAACACAGTACCACAATGTTATTCAGAGTGCATCCTCAGTGGAGTCTGTGCAGTGGTGATCCTGGGAAGTGCAATAAACATAGACTCAACTTTCAAAGTGCAGCTACAGTTCCCACACCAGCGTTGAGGAATCTACAGAAACATCTGTCTTTGCAGAAATACATCAAGGCAAACCCTTTCACAGTCAGAAGACAAACATTTCCAGACCCTTTGCACAACACATGGCAGAAGTGGAAAACAAAAGTGTTGTGCTGAAGCATCATTACACTGACTATGCAAACAGTTGACAAAGACATGACCAAACTTCTCACCATACAGACCTACTCAGCAAGGTCACAGCAGAAGAATTTACTGCCACTTAACAACAACATGTTCATACTATCAGCAATACCATCCATGCCCTGTAAGCTATCAAACAATATGACACTGCAAAATCAGCACTACTTTAACAACTTGGCAATACTCCTGAACAACAGTTGCATCACATTAACTATGAGGAAAGAACTGATAGCAAAACACCCTCTCAACTAAAAGTGCATATCAATGCAAAGAACGTGCAAGGACAATACCCAGCTCTTCTGCATCAGTTCTGTTCCTGTTGAATATATTCATTGCACAATACGTGGCTCAGCTGTCTGGGTCTCATGAGACCTGTTCAGATTTTGTTTCCATGCTGTGAATGTGTCATGAACTTAGACTTAACTTCCCATCACAATGTAATCCAGACTTCAATGCTGTTCCACTAAGACCTGGTGCCATTCCTAAATTACCATCGTTCCAACCTGAGCAAGCTGCACCATGGTTTCAAATTGCTAAATTCATTTTACACCCACAAATTTGTGGAATTATTAAGTAATACTGCAAATTATGCTCATACTATCAGCAATACCATCCATGCCCCGTAAGCTATCAAGCAATATGACACTGCAAAATCAGCACTACTTTAACAACTTGGCAATACTCCTGAACAACAGTTGCATCACATTAACTATGAGGAAAGAACTGATAGCAAAACACCCTCTCAACTATGAAGGCAACTATGAAAGCTGTCTCTCTGAGCAGCATGCTAATTGGTCAATCTAGTTACTAAGACTACCTCCACTAATTCAATGTGCATTGATCTCTAAGCAACATGATTTGATGGACAGCAATCTGCGTTTAGCCAATACACTTTACGTTACCCCACAATAATGACAAGGAGTAGATGAACAGAACTATAACACTCCTTGCACAGTTTACAGATAATTTGTCATTTCCCGATACTTGCAGTTTGTGTCAGACCACTGTGGAAGCCAGTCTCGAGTGGCATGTGCTAGGTTTGAATTCTGTTGGCGACGGAAGCTATCATCAGTATCATATAAGCATTGGGTCACTAGGTTCTCAATAGATGTGCAGGGACTCTAAGCCCCATGCTCTCATGAACACTGTCAAAGCACCCAAATGCAATACATGACTTCCAGTCAGCTGGGGAGACGATGCCCGCAGCAGGTGGTAACATTTCACATGTCAATGAGATGGCATGGAAACAGTAGTGCTGGCTCTGCGCCTGTTTCAGCAAAAGAGCATGCATCTGCTCACAATCATGTAACTTCCAGAAACTTCATAAGTGGCTGACAATAGGTGCCCTAACTCACAACAGACAGTACAACCACTTAAGGATTGGCTGGCCAGGGTGGCTGAGCAGTTCTAGGCGCTTCAGTCTGGAACCGCGTGACCCCTATGGTCGCAGGTTCGAATCCTGCCTTGGGCGTGGATGTGTGTGATGTCCTTAGGTTAGTTAGGTTTAAGCAGTTCTAAGTTCTAGGGGACTCATGACCTCAGAAGTTAAGTCCCATAGTGTTCAGAGCCATTTTGAACTTAAGGATTGGGAACAATAGCAAAGCCTATTTGACCACAGGAGCAGATAAAAGGCTTTAGCTGTGGAACTACTCCTTTAGCAGACTCTTCCTAATTGACGCAGGCTCCGCAGTGAGCATCATACCTGCTCAAGTATTTAATTAATGCATGAAGTGTTGGCTGCACAATTACTCACTGCCAATCACAGCCCCATCAAACATTTCAGAACTGTGAAACAGACAGTAGGTATATGACTACATGAAACATTTACTTGGCACTTTGTTATAGCCGATGAATGCAACTCAATACTGGTGGTGGATCTCTTACAAAAATTTCACCTGTCTCCTGACTTGGCAGAGGGGTTCCTTCATCAGACAATTAGTGAAGAATCCATGCAAGGGCTCATTGCCTTCTCACCAACAGGTAAAAACATTACTATCCTGGGACACAAAATATACGCTGGAACACACCCTCCAGAACATGATAGTGAAATATGAGGAAATTAAAAGGGAGAGAGCTTCAGTGTCTCAATGCTCACTGAAAATTATGTCTCAAGAGAAAAATTACATATGTTGGAAACAAGCCTTGATAACAAATGAGCTCACCTTGTACAGTTACAACAACCATAACAGTTACAACAGCATCACCTTCATCAGAATCATCTACACCAGCAGAATCAGCTAGTTTTTCAGCAATTGCAGCTCAGAAACATCAGCAGCAGGACACATCACTGACTCTGCAGCAACAGAATTCAGAATAGGTGAGCCACACATCACCAAATGCCCATGTCAGTGCAATTTACAATGCTTCCAGTGTGCATGCTACCTCCACCAGCGATACCCCTACCACTCACAAACCACGTGAGCAAAATAAACAATGTGGAGTGATTCATGGCACTGTTCATAGAATAAATACCAAGCCTGGACCACTAGTGCATTACAAAGCATGTCAGCTGGCACTGGATAGACTATACGCTGCAAAAAACATAACAGGTGAGTGCTACGGGCATATTTTGTCAGGCCATCAGAGAGTTCACAGGTCTCATCCATCCACTTAGTGACAAAGAAATGCAGTTCTTATAGACTTTGCAGTGACTGTTGTTTGCTGAATATATGTACAATGCCTGATCGGTACACAGATCTGAAAATACAGGATTTTTCACACGCTTTTGCTGGCATTACCAACTTTAGCGTCTTAGACTGCAAAAAGGTGTATTTACAAATTCCCATGGCAAGTGAAGATGTGCCCAGAATTGCCTTAATGATACCCTTTGGGTTACATCAATTTCTATTCATGCCTTGCGGTTTAAAAAATGGCCCCCAAACATGGCAGTGTTTTATCGACAAGACACTGCTACAATTCTGTTTTTGCTTTTCATATCTTGATGACTTCTTTGTGTTCTCATCATTGCCCCAATATTTTTTACACTCTAGGAAAGCACTGTGTTGTGGTAAATAACAACACATGTCTGCTCCAACAAAAAGAGATCATGTTCCTTGGTAACTCCATCAATCAGGTCAGAAATTGCCTTGCAGCTGAAATGATCGAATTGTTGAATGCCAGCATCCAAGAAACTATCAGAAATTAAGATGATTCAATAAAGCTGTCAAATTTTGCAGAAGACATTTGCCACAAGCTGTAGTGGTACAAGTTCTGCTTATGGATGCAATAGCAGCAAAAAACAAGCACAGCATAAAAGCTCTTACAGGGACAACAGAGATTCAAAGAGCATTTGACCATATCAAACTGTGTCTGCAAATCACTGTGGCTTATCCTGTCAAGAACACTCCCTTGTCAATCACAGCAGATGCCAGCAAAACAGAAGTAGGGGCAGTCCTACAACAATTGTTAAGGATGACAGCAGCCATTACAATTTTTTTCACAAAAACTTACCCTCGCAGAATGCAAATGGTCTGCATTTGGCCAGGAGCTCAAGGTCATTTACAGGGCTGTGTGGCACCTCAAGGCTGAGGTAGGAAGTGGGCCGTTTACTGTTTATAAGGACCGTGAAAAATTCCAGTAATGACTGTTCTTCTAGACCCTATCGCCACCTACACTATATCAGCTAATTCTCTACCGACATTCAGCACATTAATGGTGCTGAGAACTTAGTGGTGGACTATTTATCTCAAATAAATGCTTTGTCTACAAATATAAACATACTGTGATGACCTCACTTGAGGTCAAGAACATGACCAAAAAATGCAAGTGTTAATGCAGTATTAATTGACTGGTCTGATTTTCAGATGTTGCTCTCTTCCTGGATCTGAGAAACAGATCTAGTGTGATTTATCGTAAGGGAGAGCTCGCCCACTGGTTCCACTTTCAGTGCAACATCACATTTCCATAGTCTTCACTGTTTGTGATATCCCAGAATTTGACCTTCTACCAAACTAGTCACAGACAGTTTCATATGGCCACATCTGAAACATGACTGAAAACAGGGCACCACGCAAATCTGTCACCTGGACAACATCATGTTCCACAGTAAGACTGTAGCATGTTCATCTGGACCTAGCTGGCCCAGTCCCAGAGTCTGAAGGATATAAATACATACTCTCAGCAACTGACTGCATTACACTGTGGGTACAGGCAGTGCCCATAGGAAGTGTTACAGTATAAGCCACAGCTAAGGCCTTTGTACAATTTTGGATCTATGACTTCAAATGTCTGGTCACTATTACCATGAACAAGGGCCATCAGTTTGAGTCAACCCTGTTCTATGAAATATGGAAACAGTGTGGAGTGAAGAGCTTGTAACACCACAACCTACCATCGGCAGAGCAATGGGTTGGTCATGTGTGGCATTGCACTTTTAAAGTGGCGCTAATGTGTCACTGGGGTGTGTGCACAGAAGCACTATCTTGCCTACTGCTAGGAGTTCATTCAGCTTTTAAAGAAGATTTGCAGGCATTGGCGGAGATTTTATATAGGGAGCCTTTGAACCCACCGGTGGAGTTTCATGAGCCTGCAGAACTTCTGAATGTGAATCAGTTACCAACCCCAATCAGCCTTGTGAAACAGCACCTCTCACACATTAGAACAGGACCCCCTCAACACCATGGAACTCATAAGACATTCGTTCATAAGGCCCTCACAATCTGCAAGTTCATAATGCTGCATAATGACACAGTACAGGCAGCTCTCCAACCACCATACTCCAGCCCTCACAAAGTCCAAAGGAGAGGTGTCAACACCTTTGATGTATTCCTTCATGACAACCCTACAACTGTCTTGATCCATTGACTTAAACCTAACTATATCTTACAGGACATCACTAATGCCTAGGGCACAGACAGCACTTTCACATCTAAGGATGCGCAGCAGCACTCAAACACATCTCACTGTTCGGTGACACCGCTAGAGCATTGCCACCTGCTTCCCCACCTCCACCACTAGCTGTGACATCCCCTTAGCAGGACAACCACCCACAATCCCATTATGAGCACACTCACCGACTACCTCCTCACCTCAATGACTATATCCTAGACACCTAGTCCTCTGCACTACATGGAGGGGGCCTCTGTGGGAACTTTTCCCAGCAGAGATTACAGTTCTTCTATTAATAACATTCTCATTCTTTGGCGAAGTATATTGTCTTTTATCTTTATCTTCTATTATATAGCCTAGTTGCTTCGTTGTTTGCTATACACGTGTTAATTCGAGTGTAATTAAAGTGTACATAAAGTAGTAAATAAAACAAGTGCATCAATGAACAGAGTATCACAACATTATTCAGAATACATCCTGAGTGGAGTCCCTCCACACTTACACAGCCATCAGGTTTGTAAGGAAGAATTCAGACAGAAAATAGACATCAGTAGATAATGAAGTGTAGCTGTGTGTAAACAAACTTAGTTTTAATATGAAATATCATCTATGTGAGTTAAGGTGGCACTGGAGTAATAAATGAAATTTATGATGTTTTAAAGAAGAAACTGGATGAACTATTAATATTTTGAAGGGTTGTTTACTACATACTGCTACACATATTATTTTCTATCACATTAAAATAAACCTGTGTAATACCAACATTAAAATCATTTTCTTGAAAAATGATGATGGGAGGGGAGGGGGCAGCACCTCTCGCCCTTGCCCCCCTCTTCCCCCTCCCCCAGTAATGAGCACCCTTCGCTTCAAGTAATAGTACACTAAAGAAAAATATACTGATAACTATACAGTATCAACAAATAAACTGAATGTGTAGTGTTCTCTGACAGGACTGAACAATAGTAAAAACATAATATCAGAGACTTTGAGTAGAGGTTGGTAAATCCAGAAATTCTGATCTTTTCAAATGAATTAAAGGGTTGAAAACAGCTTCCATTCCCTACAAATGTGTGGAGACAATGACTTGCAATTGTCAATGTTGCATCTGAAATCAGAGCCTAAGGAACAAAATGTGTACTTTTACGTCTTTGGTTCAAGTTGCTTGTTTAGTATGTTCATGGTATCTGCATTAAGCTCAAATGAATTTTTCATGAAGTTTATGCTAACAAAGTGGTTTAATTTTATTACAACAGCATGCAAGTGTTAGTGCACCTATTCATCTGCTTGGAATTTCCCACACTGGTGACCTACAACAGGCATGCTGAATTATCAGCATGTCAATAAAGCCCAACACTGTTCTCATCAAACACTGAATCATGAAATTAGACAGAAATTGCAGGGACCTTTTTGCACAACCAAATTCTGGTTTTAGTGGGTTACAGTGTGTGACAGATGAGACTGAGCAGATTATTTGCAAGGTTAAAAGTGAGACTGATTATGTTTCTCCTCTCACTTGGGGGCCAGTTGTGTGGGACACTCACAACAAATTAGTGTGGCAGAAGCCTTTGATCTTGCTGCCTTCATCAATGAGATCATACTACCTTGGTACAAAACTGTATTCATGTGCCTCAACCAGATTATCATGTGAAATTTAATTACCAAGATCATGTGCCATTCATATTCACCTGTGCTTCTTTGCCTGTAATTGAGCAGATGAAACTGTTTCTTCCCTCATGTGGAATCCAGCTTGCCAGGACACACAAAAACAAGTATGGTTAATCTCATGCTCCATGCTTGATGAATGTGGTTCCATATGACAACACACCCTGATCACATAACCTAGTACTAAACGGACACAATGTCACTGATGTTCCTACACCATGGTGTTTGTTTCCTAAATCACCATTATTTCAACTTGAACACCCAGACTTAGTTTGCCATTACAGACTATTCAGACTACCCCAGCATTGTCAATGATGTGTCACAATTTTCCTCTTTGTTTGCTTTATTGGTGGCTATATGTATACCATCAGAGACATCATCCATCATACTGATGAAGGCACTCTTAGAAGTGTTGGAACCTGGTTAATAAGACTAAAAATTGTGACCAAAGGCTCATTTGTTTCAATTTGAATTTATAAACGGTCTCTTAAAAAAGCAGATATGCTTAAAACTTTGTCATCCAGTCACCTCCAATCACTCAAAAGTTTGGAACGGCAAAGACAGTCTTACTGTAATGGTTGTCCAAATCCTCGGAGCAACAAGTTTATCAGGTGGTTTTTACAGAAAATATCTGTGGCTCAACACTTGTCCAGTTTTGGTGACATCTGTAGAAATTAGTGGATACATTGTGGGCAACGTAGACGAGCAAGTTACCTCATCAAATCCAAGTTTCCTTGGTTTAAAATGAGGGTGCAATATGTGAGAACAAATTTTGGATCGCTGACCAGATTTTTGCACTTCTGGATCAAGACCATTACTATGTGGGTTCAAATGGCTCTGAGCACTATGGGACTTAACATCTGTGGTCATCAGTCCCCTAGAACTTAGAACTACTTAAACCTAACTAACCTAAGGACACCACACACATCCATGCCCAAGGCAGGATTCGAACCTGCGACCGTAGCAGTCCGCGCGGTTCCGGACTGAGCGTACTATGTGGGAGCCATCAACAACCTACAGTAGGAGTGGCTATTATGCACCTCATCACAGTGTCTAACAGCCAAAGTGAGACAAACATATCCCGAGGAACATGACACTGCCACCCTATGTAAACAACAGACATCTCTCGAGATTCCTTGCGATCAGCTGTGCTTGGCAGACTGGCCCATAGCTCGCATTACTCAGGGTTACAACCACAGCTAGCAGTGACATACTGATGTTGGTTTCATTTACATTTTAGAGCAATTGGTCACAGGTGTATTACACAATGCTCACACCCAAAACACTGATCAAAACCTTCAGTAAGCTTCTGAGGTTGTTATAAGATGCAAAAATGCCTGTGTCTTAAGCGTGTGAGTCAGAGTTGTGTGCTTCACTTTTCTAAAGACATGCAAGATCATAAATCCTCAACAGAGATACAGATAAGTATTCTGTTGTTGGCTTGAGCTCTTAAGTAAGCATAGACCTGAAGACAGTTGCTCCGTCTCATACCTTGGGATCCCTCCCATGGCTCCAGGCAGAAAAAGGCACACCTATTAGGCTGTACAGTACCTACCAATTGCACAGTTGAAATAGGACATGTTAATGAATGACGGTCAGGTGCCAGTTTTTTACTTTACTTCCACTTGTGTGCCAGTTCAACAGATTGAATACTCCCTCATAGCAACAGTGGTAGTTCCATACCTAGTATTATCATCAGACCATCTGTTTCTATAGCTCTGACATCAATAGATTCCTACACCTCGCCAACAAAAGAGCTGCATGACTTGTACTGCTCATTAAAGAAACAGCTGCCTATGGTGGGAACAGATGTAAGCAGATGTGAAGGTTGAATGTTCTGATTTAGTATATGAAAACTTGGCTTTACACAAAACTTAGAGGAAATGAAAGCAGCAAGCTAGTGAAAATCAGACATCAACTGTCACAGTTAAGGATTAGCATTGTTTCTAATACCCAACAATCGCCACCTTCAAACCCCCAAAACCATGCAATTCTACAAGATGTGGGGAAAAAGAGTGTTAGTGAGATCTTCAGTCAAAAGACTGGTTGGAAGCAGTTCTCCATGCGACTCTACCCTCTGCAAGCTTCTTCATTACTGAATAACTACTCAACCTTCATCCTTTTGAACTTGCTTACTTTTTCATCTCTCGATCTCCCTCTACAATATTAGCTTCCCCCCCCCCCCCCCCCCCCACCTTACCCCAACTTCCCTCCAGTATTATAGTATTAAATTTATGATCCCTTGATGTTTCAGAATGTTTTCTATCAATGAGTCCCTTCCTTTAGTCACATTATACTTCAAATTTCTTTTCTCAACAATTCCATTCAGTAACTGCTCATTGATTACATGATCTATACAGCTAATCTTCAGTATTCATCTATAGTGCCCCATTTCAAATGCTACTATTCTCTTCTTGTGTGAACCATTAATCACCCACTTTTATCTTCTATACAAGGCTAAACTCCAATTAAGTACATTCAGAAAAGACTTCCTAATATTTAAATTTTATGTTAACAAATATATCTATTTCAATAAGGCTTTTCTTGCCATTTCCAATCTACATTTTATATCCCCTCTACTTCAGAAATTGTCAGTTATTTTGCTACCCAAAATTCATCTACAGCTTTTAGTGTTTTCTTTCCTAGTATAATTCTGTCAGCATTGCCTGATTTAATATGTCTACATTCCTTTATCCTTGTTTTTATTGTGTTAATTCTCATCTTATATCCTTCTTTCAAGACACTGCCCATTCCATTCAACTGCTCTTCCAAGTACTTTGTTGCCTCTGACAGAATTACACTGTCATCAGTGAACCTCAACATTTTTATTTCTTCCCCCTGAAATTTAATTCATTCTCCAAATTTTTCTTTGGTACCTTACTGCTTGCTAAGTGTGCAGAGTAAATAATATGAAGGATAGGCTACATACCTGTCTCACTCTCTTCTCAACTGCTGTGCGGCTTTCATGTCCCTTGACTCTTGCAACTGTTGTGTGGTTTTTGTACAAGTTGTGCATAACCTTTTGTTCTCTGTATTTTGGCCCTGCTACCTTCAAAATTTCAAACACTATATCCCAGCTGACATTGTCAAAAGCTTTCTCCGAATCTTAAAAAGCTATACATGTGGGTTTGCATTCCCTTGACCTATATTCTAAGGAATGTCATAGAGTCAGTATTGCTTCATGTATTCCTACCATTTACTTGAATCCTACATGATCTTGTCTGGGATCAATTTGTACCAGTTTTTCTATTCTTCTGTAAATAATTCATGAAGAGCAGCCAGAAATAGCAGTCACATGTACCTGAGATGTGCTTGCTCATGTGAATGTGTGTGTTTGCCTTTCTGAAGAAAGCTTTGCCTTAAAGCCAAATGTGGAACAGTCTTTTCATTGTTCCAGTCTGCAACTCAATGTGTCATCTTTCGATGAATAGCAATCTATATTTTTCATGAGTTTACAATACCTAAAGCTGAATTTTTCTCTTGTTGCTTGCCCAATCTTCACTAACTACAATCAAATATTTACATTTCTGGGTAAACTAATAATGACACAAAGTAATTACAGATGATGGCTGTAAGTGGATGCTGCTTAGATCACTGTGGCTGGATGGCTTAGTGGTCAGAGCATCTGTC
Source organism: Schistocerca serialis cubense (assembly GCF_023864345.2). Taxonomy (NCBI): domain Eukaryota; kingdom Metazoa; phylum Arthropoda; class Insecta; order Orthoptera; family Acrididae; genus Schistocerca; species Schistocerca serialis. The sequence continues at coordinate 94,868,792 of NC_064646.1, read as the reverse complement.
TAGTAAGCACAAGACCCAGGTTTGAGTCATGGTCTAGTGCAAATGTTCTACTTTCCCCATTGATTTCAATCAATGCCTGCTCAAAGTCATCATCTGTTATTTGTTTGTGTCTTAATAATGGGTGCTAGATCAAAACCAGGTCTGTTTTTAGCAGTTACCCTACTTTTTTTTCATTTATTGTCCTCAGTGTTGACATACTGGCTGAAAAAATAGGGGGGTGGGCATGCAGTACGGTCTACTGTAAATGATGTAGCCGACAGATGCACAGTTGCATTTCACAGCCTTTTACTTTCACTTTTCACAATCTGCCTATCATACACAGTTATATATGGCCTGTTCTAACTTCCCACAAGCCTCATTAATAGTTAGCTGGCGAACATCCACATACTGCTACAAGAGTTTCCTGTTGAACATCAACGACCAGTAAAAGCGTAACCACACAATTCACAGTTATTTCAGAATAATCAGGTACATATGGAACAAACACTGTCATTGCTTTAACACATGGCCTATTGGTGTAACACTTATTTCACTGTTAAGTTGATGCATTGTTGTCGGTCTAACTAACACAGGTTCCTCGTCTGAAACTCAGCCATGGACTGATTGTCTTGTGACCAAAAATCGAGCCCTTACATATCCTCACAATAATAGGTGCTGAAACTACACATTGTTAGAAGTTAAATTTACAGAAATTACAATTAAAACTTAACTCATTAAATTAATTGACTACATTGAAAAATTTGTTCCTTTTAACAGTTTCTTCTACTACCAGGTTTAGGCCGAATTATTTGTTTAAATCATGAAATTAACATATATAGTTATGCAAACAATAATTCTGACAAAACTGTCAATTACTTTGGAATTAATTAAGGGCTGGCTTTGCTAACAAGTTTTCAAATAAAGCCAAATAGATCCTTTAAGAATACAATTAGTTGTTCCTCCAAATGTTTATAATTAGTACAGAAATTATATTTGTTTATAAGTCAACAATAGAATTTAGTTATGAAACAGTTATCAACTTAGCACTATAACAAAAGATGCTAACTATGAGTAGTCAAAATAAATTAGAAAATCACTTACATACATAAAGCTAAGCACAAAATTAGATCTGTTGTTATATTCTTTAAAACTTGGGGCCAACCTTTCTCTTTTATGAAAATGCAGGTTGTACTTGTGTATGTTAATCATAATTAGTTACAAGTGAAAAAACGAATTTAAGGAGGCAGATGGCAAAACAAGAGGGGAAGTAAAATTTTCCCAGCTTGCTTCATCTTGTGTTCTTTTGGACATGTCCAAAAGAACATACACCACATACATACATAAAATAATAATAGATGAGGATTCATTTGAACATAAATTTTCCAATATGGTAATAATTTCTGTAGAATTATGCCAGCTATTTTGCCTAAATATGCTATTCTATTTCTTAAGATTTTAAGTACTTCAAAACTAAAAGAATGCACATATTTTCATCACTGGTTTTATAAATAATTCACGTATTTCTACATCTCTGATGTCTTCTTTATCAGGAAGTCAGTACCGGTCATGTGTTTATGTATGAACAATGATAACAAAATCTGAAATTACTGATATATTGTAATCAGCACAATTTGCTGGAAAACTATCTCTTAGCCCTGAGCCAATATTTGAAATTTTAAGATACTGTGCCATGCCACGTAAATGACAATATCAAAGATATCACAAAATTTGCAGAAAAATTATGTGTGAGAGAAAAACATAAGGCTAACATGATGGGTTCTTAGGTAACAGTCATTTCCTCTTATTGGTTGAAGAATGGTGAACCCCCTATCATTATGTCCATGTACTATTTGCCAGTGCAGTGTCGTATTTAACTTAGCCTCAACTTATTTATGTTATGTACACTGTTTTATCTACTCTGTACACACAGTTAGTCACTCAAAATTTTATTCAGTCATAGTTTACTGCCACTATGACCCCTAGCTTTCCCAGTCACTTTCAACTTTACTTTCACTGTCGACAAGTTTGTAATTTCTGCCACATATCACTATACTTGCAGGTGTGAGTCAATTTTACCATACCAGCACAGGGAGATATCCTCACATCGTGGCATTGTTGATTCAGCCCTTGTAGTCTAGACAGTCAAAGTCTTATAGAACAGCTGTATATTGATTGCCAGAAACTGTACTAATGATGTACACTGCACAAATTGTCGAGTAAGATGGCTTTATCCACATTTATCATCAAAAAGATTACAAAGATCAGATCCAGTTTCGCATAAAATGTTACAGTATAAGCAAGTAGGTACAACCACTTGTGGCGTCAATAGGTCGTATCGACCAGGATTAACACCATCTTTGGACTCTGATTGCTCTGCCGAGGCTCCATGTTAGTTTTTAGTTCTGTTCTGTATTGCAAGCTGTGAACACATATATGACTTACTGTGAAATATATCTCTTTGTGGAATTTAATGGGGATAGTTATTGCCTTTAAACGATAATCGTATCCCTTCCCCTTGCTGGTGACCCCGAAGTTTCTGCATCTTCCACAACTTCTGCACCGGGTGTTGTAAATCAAAAGGTTATGTGCACGATGCCATGGCTTCCTCACCCAATGCTTTGTTTGAAGATTTGGAAGCACAACTACGATCACCAGATGTCTTAATTCCTTCACTGGTTCTACATTAATTCACAGTGATTCGCGATCTGCAGCCACGTTAACTTCGAACTTTTTCACTCTACAACAGTAAAGTACTATGCCATAAACAATGGACTCAGGTTTTGTGTCACCGGACTGTGCTCGCCAACGTGTGAAGTGCGAAGTGAATAATATCATAACTGTGTACCTACTGATTGATCGTATAATGCTCAAAGTGATCTACATTCGCACACATACTTTGACTCTCAACGAACTGCAACAACAATTACTGTCGTGCCATGTGCAGCATCGCCATTATTGCAAAATGCACCCGGCCACTATCAACCATGACTAGTTCCAGTTTTGCCTCATTGGCAAACTAATCAAGAACATTTGAGTGCTCACAATTCTCCATACTCACTTAAGAAGAACTTAAACTTTGGTCATACGAGTTACCGACTGCTCCTGTTTACCAGCTGTCTGCTGGCAGAGGCAGAGCTCACACCACATCCATGTTTTCTACACCGCCTGCCAGTATCTGCTCGCTCTCTCCATTGTCCGAACATTCCATGATCGCCCATGCGCCATATGCACTGGTATACATGCCAGAACAAACTGACAAGGACAAGCCTCCTCCGCTGCCGCAATCACCACCACCATCACCACCACCACCACCACCACATCCGTACTGCTGGTACCACAATGTTTTCAGCGATAATGCTAAGAAGTGCCGGTTACCTTGCCAGCACCCAAGCCAACCACAGGACCTAAAAGACACTGACCCCTGCAGGGAACCTCACAGGCATCCCCATATATTGCACTCCGTCCACTCGTCTTCCCGGCTGAGCGGTCATTTATATTTGACTAACATTTCATCACGGCTCAATGTCCTAGTCGACACTGGTGCTGACGTGTCTATCATACCTACATCAATGGCTCCCCCCGTCTTTTCACTGACAAGGTCACTTCTGCAAGCTGTCAACGCATCAATATTACAAACTTCAGGCTCTGTCAAAGTTATGGTGCACCTATCACCTGCTCTGTGTTTTCTGTGGACTTTCTAGATTGCCGACATCGATGAACCAATTCTCGGTACGCATTTTTTGTCCTATTACAAACTCTCCCCGAACGTGGTTCAAGGCTCGGGGCTACACTAGCCCACTAACACTCAGCTACTGTGGTCCCACACTCATGTTCCACGTTCTGTTTCTCTCGCGACATGTGATTTAGTATGTGAGTGCTCTGCCCTCGTGGGTGACATTGTGACCTGCATCACTAACCTACTGTCAGAATACGACCCAGCAGCACAACTCTGCCGGGGAAACAACGAGTTGAAACAGTGAATAGCACACACTTACAACAAGCTCGTTGCGGCTCGTACCTTGCTGCTGAAACTGCAGTCCACAGTGCTGCCATCTAACCTTGTTTCTCCAGCAGACACCAGCTCAGACACTCAGCAGGTTAGTCCAAAAACATTAATTGTGTGTGACGACTCGCATCCGGCAGACACTGCACCCCTGACGTGCTTGCCACATTTAGAGCCATGTGTTTCAAACGGTGCTTCTAATGACAGTCACACACATGATAGAACCACACCCACCATGCAGGCAGCCACTCTCCGTGTTGATAAACATTCCTCCTCTCTCGCACACCAACCACATGACTCGGTGGCCATCACTGTTCCCCATGCAATGTCAATGCCTGTTATCCAAGGCAAGGCTGACAACAGACAGTTGCTGCGTGGCCTGACCTGCTCCATGCTGCGCACACTGCCAACCTCTCCAAACAGGTGTACGCCGTGCTCACGTAATAGGCATGTGATTATGTGATTTTCATGCTGCCTTTTCCCACCCGCGCTAATGGTTACGCCTCGTCGTGCCCCACTTGTCCAAAAACTTCACGTCAGGATCAGTCTCGTGTGCAGTTCTTAGTTTCTTCCATCACTGACAGAATGACACACAAGATAATTGCCACTGCCGGCCCTCCTATTAGGGACAGGATTAGGTGCCTCAACCCCATTGAGTTGTGCGTGGCTCAGCAGCACATTAATGAACTTTTGGAGGCAGGTACTCTACCACCGTTTGACAGCAACTGGTCTTCACCGACACACCTCGTCTCCAAACACAATGGTTCTTTTTGAATGTGCAGTGATTACAGATGCTTAAACACTCATACCGTCATGGACAATTACCCTGTGCCGAACATAAACGATTTCACTCATATGTTATCGGGTGCCACAATCTTCAGTGTGGTTGACTGTAAATATGCCTATCACCAGATTCCCCTAGTACTGGAAGGCATTCCAAAGACAGCTATTATCATGCCGCTCGGTTTGTTCAAAAACAACCTCATGCAGTTCAGCCTGAAAAATGCGGCACAAACATGGCAATGTTTCATCAACTCAATCTTACGACAGTTCAAGTTTTGCTTTGCATAACTGGACGACATACTCATTTTCAGCAAATCAGCTGAGGAACACAAAAATCATTTATACAAGGTCCTCCAGACCTTGAACTCCAATGGCATCGAGGTCAACAAGGGCAAATTCCAATTGCACCAGTCCTCTGTCACATTTTTGGGTTATACCGTCTCCACAGGCGGAATACAGCCTCTCAAATCCCACATGCAGGCCATCACATCACTGCCCCCTCCGGCTACTTACAAAGAACTCCGTCATTTCTTGGGTACAATAAATTACTACCGTCGGTATCTGCCTTCTGCTGCCACCGCGCAGGCCCCGCTGACAGACTCACTGTCGGGCAAAAACAGACTTCAGGCCTTAAACCAGTTCACTGGACTGAACTTATGCTGGAGGCCTTCAAGGCTTTAAAAACTTCCTTAGCTCACGCCGTGGCACTCGCCCATCCCGACCTGTCATCCAAGCTGTTCATCACTACGGACACCAGCGACATCGCGGTGGGGGCTGTACTACAGCAACACAAGGGCAACACGGTTTCTCCCCTTCATTTCTTCTCTAAAAAACTGTCTACAGCTCAGAAGAAATATTCCGCTTTTGATAGGGAACTTCTGGTGGTCTATGAAGCCATCAAATACTTTCACCCCAACGTCAAGGGCCACTCTTTCTTCATCCTCACCGATCACAAACTACTAGCAGACGCTTTCTGCAACCCTCCCGAGGACCCACCCCCCTTGGTGTTTCTGCCACTTTGATTTAGTCTCTACCATGGCCAAGAGTTTCGTCTCCTCGTGGATTGCCAGGTTCGGTTGCCCGACCACCATCACCACCGACAATGGTCGGCAGTTTGAGTCTGCCCTGTTCACCATTTTCTATAACATCTGTGGCATTAAAAAAATTCATACAGCAGCCTACCACCTGCAAAGCAACAGGTTAGTTGAACAGTGACATCGCACTCTCAAGACTGCTCTCAGGTGCCACGACTGCCTCAGGTCTGAGCTACTTCCATGGGTGTTACTCAGTCTCCGTTCAGCCTTTAAACCAGACTTACAAGGAACTATCTCTGAATTCGTTTTCGGGGAGAACCCCGTCCTACCAGGGGAACTTATCCTGCCTCAAGCATCTGAGGATTTTTCCCCCTCCCCAGATTTCATTAGCTGTATGCACACTCACTTCAAACACGCACGGCTACACCCGCCTATCAGCCATTCCCTGCCGGACACCTACATGCCAACTGCACTCAACACTTGCTCCTATGTTATGCTCAGGGATGATTCCATTAGACAACCCCTGCAATCACCTCACCTCGGCCCCTTTAAAGTACTCCGGCGGGGCGAGACAACATTCGGCATTATGGTTAAAGATCGTCCTCAAACTGTTTCATTGCACAGGCTCAAACCTGCTTTCGTAGACTTCGGGTTTCGCCGCCACCTCACCATCTGAGGAGACTCGCTCTCCCACATTCAACCTGTGCTGCAACATGCCAACACACCATGTGGACAACACGGCGATCATCACCTTCGGTCACCTTCGATAACCAGGTGCTCGTGCTCCTAACAGACACCGCGGCCTCACCATCCAACGGGCAGTTAAATGTCAAGGTGGTGCATAGCCCGTCCCTCTCCTGCGAGTGTGACTCATCAGAAATCCGCCTATTCATCTCGTTGGACGGCTCGATCTGCATACAGGGCAGACATGCCTGCACCACGCCACAGGCCACTCCACACGCCTGCTCTCGGGCCAGTCGACGCATCGTCCGGCCCCGCTGGTTAACCTGCTACGAGGTGGACTTGCCGCCGGTCACTCTGCCTCCGCCTCCACACTCCACCTCGACCGAGATGGAAATCCTGGTTGTGTTCCTGCCAACTCCCCCGACTACTACTGCTGCTGATGCCCACATGACCTCCACTCAAGCCTCACCAGTAGAACGTCGTATCGACCACAAGTAACACCATCTTTGGACTCTGATTGGTCTGCTGAGCCTCCATGTTAGTTTTTAGTTCTGTTCTGTATCACAAACTGTATACACATATATGACTTAATGCGAAATATATCTCTATGTGGAATTCAATGGGGATAGTTATAGCATTCAACTGATAGCTGTATCCCATCCCCATACACTTTACTATGCACAAAAATTGTACAGTATTAACAACACAGTCACACTAGGAAGCCACAGTCCTTTTTTTACCACAATATTAACAGAATACAGTGACTGCGTAGAATTGGAACAGTGCACATGTTCAAAAGAAGTTTGAACAAAATCATACAGCATATCAAAGTTAATATGCTGACTCACACCTATATCTTGAGTGAATGGTACTGGTGACCAATTGCTACACAATGGCTACAAACTCGGACTCTTGTGAATATGTTACTCAGGTGTTACTTGATTGCTTGCTGGTCATGTACTGACTGTTTTGGGGTATATGAGACACACAAAGATTGGTGTAGGAACATATTGCGATTTTGTAAACAATATTTTGATTTGAGAAACAGTTAGGTTAGATTTTACTAATTCAGATGCACTACATATTATGATAGTAATCTCGTTTACAGGGTACGTAGTGGTTAAGGAAAGTATGAAAGATCATGCAACCATGTTATGCATTTGCATTGGGAATAAGAATAATCCAATTACAAGTACAGGTGTAGATGTATAACCATTTATGCCAATTTACCCAATTCTTAATTAATAGCTAAATTACTTAGTTCAGGGCATTACTCAGTCCAATAAATATAGAGCGACAAAAGCATCATGGTAAAAGTTTGAATCTAACAAGATTAATGGCTAAATTTGCAATGGAAAATATAGAAGTATTTGAACTTCAATATTTATTATCAGTTAAGTTAGTTGGTTTGAGCAAAATACCTTACTATAAAGTTGGGATGTTGATCTTTCTAGTGAGTGGTGTCATCATTATTAAATCTATCTATTAGCTCCAACTGTTTTTGCCATTGCGTACTGTTGTAGAATTATCAGTTAAGCATAACTAAACAAACATGATTTTTAAAAAAACTGCTTACATCTTTGCAGTCCACTGATCTACGAATATAACTGGAATGTAACTGAATGGAATTGGTGTACATAATAACTGGATATATTTGTGTCAACTTGGTACTATGCATATGTTATAGAAAACCAGAATCAAATACCAATTAACAAAAAATTAATTATTGGTAGGTGTGCAATAAAAACAGACTGGAGATTCCAGCTTGCTCTGTTTCAAAGCATTGGTGGCACATCAGCAAGAATTCTATCAGTTTCCCCTATTAGAACCAATTTTTTATTCTGAATGTTTTGATACAATCAATCACCAGTTTCCAGAATGAAATTTTCACTCTGCAATGGAGTATGCACAGGTATGAAACTTACTGGTTGATTAAAACTATGTGCTGGACCAAGACTTGAACTCAGGACATTTGCCTTCCATGGGCAAGTGCTCTACCAAATGAGCTACCCAAGTGCCACTCGCGACCCTTCCTCACAGCTTTACTTCCACAAGTAACTCATCTTCCACCTCTCAAACCTCATAGACACTTTCCAGTGAAACTTGGAAGACTAGCACTCCTGGAAGTGATACTGTGGAGACCTGGCTTAGCCACAGCCTCAGGGATGTTTTGAGAATAAAATCTTCACTCTACTGCAGACCAAAGTAGCTTGCTCATTTCCAAGAAACATTGCATATTGAAGTCATGGCCTGCCTCTGACTGATATGTATCGAGCATGTGACTCTCGAGGTAGAAAATATGGATACTGTAAATAGTCATCATGGGGTTGCTGCCAGATGACATTGTGCAAATTCCGTAATATTTCCTCGGAGCAATTGTCTTACATCTTCAGGTGGTTCAACCTTGCTGGTGGCTAGGTGCGGCTGACAGTATCTGCACATTGATGCCCTGTATACAGAACATCCACACGAAAAATGCACAGGCATGGAAATCACACATGTGCTATGATTTGCAGATAGATGGCACCATACTTAAACACCCTCCGCTGAAAACCGCATAGCAGCCCTCCTGCATGCGCGCTGTACACTATGTTTACGAACACTGCGGCCAGACATCACTCACTAAATACTGTATTAGACCAATGTTATGACAGGTCTGTTATTGAAAAATCTTAGCTTCCTCATCGTGATTTAATAGCAGTCAAACTAGGGTTCCAGGCTGTGCTCAGTTGGAATCCCACATCCCTATTGATGAGATTATTGGCTGTATAGATATGTATTGCTTCCTTAATGATGAAATCCCAGAAAGATGATGCTGGGGATAACAGACCCATAACAAAATTGGTCTAGTATAGTTTTTAGTGAGTGACTTCTGGCTGCACTGTAATAAACATAGCATACAGCATGCGCAGGAGGACTGCTCTGTGATTTGGCATTTTAGTATGGTGCCATCAATCTGCAAATCATAATGCATGTGTGATTTCCACACCTGTGCATTTTTCACATGTCTGTTCTATATAGAGGGCATCAACACATGGATACCGTCAGTCACATCTAACTACCAGAAAGGTTGAACCACCTAAATATGTCGGACAGTTGCTTCAAGGAAATATTGTGGAATTTGCATAATATTATCTGGTGGCAAACCTATGAAGACTATTCACAACATGTTGTTGTTCTTGTTGTCTTCAGTCCTGAGACTGGTTTGATGCAGCTCTCCATGCTACCCTATCCTGTGCAAGCTTCTTCATCTCCCAGTACTTACTGCAACCAACGTCCTTCTGAATCTGTTTAGTGTATTCATCTCTTGGTCACCCTCTACGATTTTTACCCTCCATGCTTCTCTCCAATACTAAATTGGTGATCCCTTGATACCTCAGAACATGTCCTACCAACTGATCCCTTCTTCTAGTCAAGCTGTGCCACAAACTTCTCTGCTCCCCAATCCTACTCAATTTACAACATATCAACTGCTAAAGCTTGAAGGGTCAACTATGGATACTGTTTACAGTGGACATGAGAAATGACAAAGGAGGAACATTTTATAACAAAGTTATTTATGAAAGAACCTAGTAATTTCATTTTCTTTACTTGTCAGTCACATCTTCAGCATGGACAGCCATGGGTGGTGCAAGAGAACAGAAAAAATCCTTTTTTTCCATAGACAGGATATATTCTTGATATGTCCCTCAGAAATCTTGGAGAGAGTCATTTGAAACAGTTTTTCAGAAAACTGAAAATTGTGCAAGTGTAGATACTGGAATACACACAGTCTCCTATTCATTTCTTTCTCTTAATTGAGGATTTCAAAGATTTCCATTTCCATAGCATTTGGCAGAAGAAACAAATTCAATGGAACAATTCAAAAATTCGTGACCTATGCCTTCTTTAAAGTTCTACAAGACTTCCAGCCATCATTAATAACTTTGGCACCTGGCAAAATGAAGTGCTTTATAAAGGGCACTAAGAGCGTAGTATGAAGCACTTCTTAAACTCCCATTAAATTACTCCAAAAACTCATATAAGCTCTATCCTGTGTTTTAGAAGACATCCTCCCCCGTACTTCCGAGTGGCGGTTTGTAAGTCATTAACTTCTACAAGTTAGCTGTCACCACTGACAGCGACACTTTCATTCATGACAACAGCAGCACACTTCATGACAAAAATCACAGTAGTCGCTAACACTATTATTCACAGCTCAGTTTGTGATGGAATGGCTTCTAAAGTGCACTCTACTTCGCAGCATGACACTATAAACATACGTCCATTTTGAAGATGTTGGACCATGTGTTTTTCCTGATGGAGGTCCTTTTCTTGCATTCTGTGCAGTACAATTGAAAAGGGAAGTACATCAATAATCTTCTTAAAGAGTATCACACAAGTAACTCCATGACAGTCGACACAGTTCATGTTTTGGCGACAAGCCATATGCCCAACAAAACTTTAAACAACTGTCTATGCTACACAACTTCAGAATTAACTTCTGCCACATTAGATTATTTGAACTATATACTCCACTGTCAATGCATGAAACAATATCCATATTTGCCATCTCGAGAGTTGTGCATTTGATACATGTCGGCTGGAGGCAGGTTGCAATTTTGATAAGCAGTGCTTCTTGGAAGTTACCAATAGCTTTTATTGAATTACCAATAAAATTATTGCTGATTGAAATTCTACCCAGAGTAACAGTGACTCCAGCAAAAAACCATACAAGAAATGTAGCTGTTCACATAAATGACTATGATTACAGTTATAAGAATTGATATTACCTACTTACTTGATGTCTTCAGGATACTGCCCTCGAGGCAGTGATGTCAGGCTATGCCTTACCTGCTTGCACACTGCTGAAAGTTACATAAGAAAGATGGTCATGCTTATAATTTGCAATGCAGTGTCATTTTTAAAATTTGGGGCTATTTTGAATATTAGTCATGGCATTTGTAAGAAATAGCGTGGCCTTGTAAATGACAATTATTATATCTTAAATGTGCAACAGGCTACTAAACAATTATGTACATGTAGAAGGCAGTTGCAGGTAACTCCACATCATCTATAACTTAGATAACTTAGGGCAGTGCTCATTGACTTCTGTACCACTCCTGACTGGGTGCCACATCTTTGGCTGAGGTAAGAGCAAAGCAACTCATGTTCATTTCTTCGTAAACTTTGCCACACTCAGGAACCTGCAGAGGACAGTGTATTTTGTAATGAGCCAGTGCACTAGGCGAAACTTTCTTCTCTATTTAAGAACGGTTTATGATGCATTTAGGCAAACTCACAATTTCCATAACTGTCTTCTTTTCCATGATTTCCCTTTGACCTTAACTTATAATACTATATACTTGCAAACAGTTCTTGCAGATTGTAGTAATGATACTACTGTTTTTTGTTACGTTAAGCAGGAGTCAGTGGGTGGAGCTTCCACTATAATACCACAAGGAACAGAGCTCCACTCAGCAGTATTCCACACACTTCTTTCCATGTAATTGCCCCCCCCCCCCCTCCCTGCCCACCCCTGGCCTCCTCCAGCTCTCAGAGAAAGGAAAAGAATATATAGTGTAGTCAGATGTCTTTCTTTCAATGATGTGTATTCTCGTACACTGAGGACGAGTATTTTAGTATGAGGACAAAGTTTTTAACAGGGCTGGAACTGAAACTCTTATGGCTACTCACAATTTGCCATTCATCTTCCATCATATTAAAAATATTCTATAACCCCAGGTCCAGCATCCCCCATCCACTCTCTACAAACTGTTGTATGGGCACCTTTCATGCCACCAGTTCCTGCCATTTATTTCATTTTGTTTTACTTCTGTGACTGTATTCATTCCTCAACAACTTATAATACATAAGAGTAAAGAAATTCCAATGGTGGTCTTATAAGAGACTAAAACCAGGCACCAAGTGAAATATATACAACTTACATATGATCTAGACTGTTTTGTTGAAATAATTTTCATACTGCCACAGCTGCCGTAAAGGTGCCACAGATGTCAGTAGGCATAAAGTGGGCCAAAGCACCATTACACCAGAAGCAGCAATACCTCCAGCGGGTTTCCACATTGCAGGCTAGGGGCCAGAAAGCGGGCTGACCAGCAAAGAGCAGGACAGTTGCCACAACTTCTGGCCGCCACCTTGTTTTGGTGTACGAGATTGGAAGTGATGCCTTGGCTGAAATGGGCACTGAATCTGTATAAATACCCATCATTTTGAGCCAAAGGCATCTATCTGGCAGCACCTGCTATGAGGGGAGGTGCACACCATGGGATAGAGTGACATTATTTTGCAGGCTGCTGCCACAAGATTGGGCTCCACTACTGATAAGCTGACTTCTTATTCTAAATCCACTCCCATGGACTTGGGGCCTTCCAGTTGGTGGACCATCTTCGGGCTCACTTTAGCTGAAGCTGGGCCTCTTCCTCGTGCCATGAAGGGCAGCCTTTCATTACCAGTGCAGAGCTTCCAGTTAACCCCTCTGTACTTGTGCACGCAAACAGGTGCTGTACACCTCCGGTCGCAAGGGCTGACACTGCAGCTGGGGGCTGGCCTCCTTTGCAAGAATCACAGAGTGTTTCTGCATCTGTAGGTGCAACCTGCCCCGAGCTGTGCTGGAACGACGACACTGTGAGAGCTGTAGCTCATTTTCTAATAAAATGTGTGGTGGCTGTTAATGATATTTTTTTTTAGTTAACATCAGACAACACCCTGATGACAACCTGTTATCTCAACCCATCCCGAGCCTCTACAGCAAAATCGCATTAAGTTGCTGACAAATTTACAGTTGGGATCTTCCATATACAGCTTAGACATTACACGTCTTATTTGTCTCATGTTTCTGGCTGGAGTCTCCCAATCTGGCAGCTGATCTCTCACCAATGATGGCAGCCAGAAGGTGCGCATTGTTCGATACCAAGATGTGTTGTGGCACCCCACTAATGCCACCACTGTTGCGGCAGATCGCTCTCCTTGTACTGTGCCAGTAACATAGTGTTGCCTTCTCCACCCACTCACTCACCAAGGGCTCTACCATTGGTCAGTTTTTGACCTCTTAGCAACCAGTGATTAATATCTACTATTTCCCTGTTTTTCCTTCTTAAATTTAATATTATAGGTACTCATGATTTACTACAGAACAGTGCTGGTTGAATCTCTCTCTCTACTTCTGCTCCAATGACAGCCATCTTGCTTGTTGCTGGGTACACCTTTCCCTGCCTTGGTTCATGAGCAAAAGCTATAGAGGCATCCATCTTCCAATCATTGGATGTCATATTGCACAACATTCATAATTTTTGTGAAAAATTTCTTCTAGCCACATATCTCAATCACTACAAGTGGTCATCTGAAACTAGCTTAGAACCAATCACTACAAGTGGTCATCTGAAACTAGCTTAGAACCAATCACAAAGATGTATGCTTGATAAAACTGTATGGTGATTGTATGTGGACCAGGGAAGAGCTTAACAATGGAACCTCAGGTACGTAATAGTTGTGCAAAGCAGTATGTTAACAATTATTGAAATGCAGGGATATAGAGAGATTAGAGGGGATAAAAGACAGAACTATAGCAATATGAGAATGTCCCAAAGGTAAGTTAAATTTGGTAATAAAGATGAGTAGAGATACAGGAAAACTATTTACTGGAAAATAATCCAAATCTTAAACTATCTTTCTACGTAGCTCTCACCATTCTGTAGACACTTGCTATAGCAGAGAACAATTTTTTGTATGTTTTCCTCATAGAGTATTGTCAACCACGTGATGACATGTTCTTTGAGCTCATTGTCGCCAAATTTCAGACCATCAAGACAAGTTTTCACGTGCAGAAATAGATGAAGCCACTATGGGTGATAGGGCTGTACATGGGGCAGTCAAACTAATTCCAGTCAAAGCCTGTAAGAGGTGCCATTTCTTGTTCGCTTTGAGAGATCAAGCATTGTCATGAAGCAAAACAATACTGTCAGTGTGTTTTCTGCAGTGATTATTCCATATTGTGTGACAGTTTTATTAGCACCTCACTGCAAACATTTGTATCAACTGTTTCAACAGTAGTAAGCTGTGTCTGCAAAAAAACTGTGTAAATGACTTATCAAGGTATCAAAAAATTGTTTATGTTTAGTCTTTACTGGTGATGCCAAGTGCCTCCACACTGCACTAATTGTCATTTCAATGAACAGGTTTCGTAAGTGACTAAAGTGTCAACCTCGATCACTATCCAGCTTACAAAATCACCACCACTTTTCATGTGACATGCGAAAAAGCATAGTGCACTGCCCAGACAGTTTTTGCATCACTCTTTAAGAATTTTTGGCTTTGAACACGCACATAGTTTTTCCAAAAACAATTTTGTAAACAAGTGATCACAAAATTTGTGGGAATTTCTTAAAACAATCAGATACTCTGAACTCAAGGTTTCCTTTCACGAGTTCAGCTGCATGAACTGTCAGACCTACCTCCTTACCATTGGACACTTCTTGTGCTTCCTCTGTAAACCTCTCAAAACTGCTGTTGAATGTCAATTAAATTTTTTATAAAACTTAACACCGTTTATTACATCACTAGAAAAATTCTTTCTTGGTGTTCAGCAATTCACATTTATTGACATATTTTTAGATAAACTCATCATCAGACCATCTAAGAAGAAAGATGGAATTCTTCATACTCAGTTTAGTGTAATGCATAGCTAACTGTGAAAGCTGCAATAGATGGCAGTATGTTGCATTTTAGGTAGTAAGGCATTTTGTCTTCTTACAGATCCAATCTCACAAATGGTGAGATTTCCAACCAACTTCACTATTATAAACAAGCACTACACACCGTAAACAACACACAGAGAACCAAAATGGTGTGATGGTCTCCTCGACTCAAAACAGTTGCCGTGCATGTGCTGAACTGTGATTGTAGTGCTGGCATGGAAAGAAAGAAATACAAATGGAACTTACTTTCTGGACTGACCTAATTTTTAAGCGAAGGAAGAGCTTGTGGAAATTTTGCTCTAGGGCATTCTGGATTAGTTATTTGCCCTAGAAATTTAGTACAATGCAAAGGTGAGATTAGTGCAAAATAGGACTACAGGACAGCATCTACAGCTGCCACCGTTATAGGATCATCAAATTTCATAAAGCACTCGAACTGAAATCCATCAATAGCCTGCCATTTCTATTCAACCTTGCAACTTCAGTATGCTTATTCTGACCGAGTGAGATAGTACACTGATTAGGACACTGGACTCGTATTCGGGAGGACGACAGTTCAAACCTGCGTCCAGACATCCAGATTTAGGTTTCCCGTGATTTCCCTAAATCATTCTAGCTACATGTCGGGATGGTTCCTTTGAAAGGGCACAGCCAATTTCTTTCCCCATCCTTGACACAATCCATGCTTGTGCTTTCTCTCTAATGACATCGATGTCAATGGGACGTTAGATCCAACCTTCCTTCTACTTATTCTGTAAGCTTCCACTAATCATCTGAATTTTTACTTTACACTTACTTCAAGTGTTTCCAGCTTCTAAGTATGATCTAATGAGCTACACAGGAAAGAAAGGAGAAGGTTCTCCAAGAAACCCTGTAAATTATTCTTTAATAAAAAGTCTGTTATAATCCATAAATACATGGAAAAGAATCAATGTTAGGCATGAATTAGGAAATATGTTTTTGTCTTTATAGAACATGTTTGCCAGGCTCATAAGTAAATAAAAGAGTGAAAAAAAAAAACAACAAAAAATTGTACAGACATCTTTAAAAGTTGGACTAAAGTACATAACTTTGCTGGAGGTCAAGCTCTTAATAAATATTACTTTATTAACGCTTTTCAAGCACTGCTACATGAAAGTTAAACCAATTAAGAAGGGAAAATTTGGTGTTCATTACAAATGAAAAGGATAATTTTAAAGTTTTTTGGGAAAACTATTGTTGAATCTCTGTGACAATGCTCACTTAAGCAGATAATATGTACTGATACAAATTTCATGATTTGTTAGCACAAAATACTTAATATTGAAGGTTAAAAGGGGGGAAGGCGGAGGATGATGTACAATAGCTGCTTCTTAGGACAGCAGATGATATAGAAGACAGACTGCCAGTTCCACACACCACGCAAGTTCTTCCTTACTGCGAAACTTGACACACACTAAATCATCTGTCACTCCTGTGGGAGCAATGTAGCTATGACATCAATTGGGTTGGCATCCGTTGAGGAGCCAGTGCAGAAAATTAGAAAAGTCAGCATGTCAAAAAAGATACACCAGCCCATTCTTAGACACTGCTAAAGATGGGATGTACCATGCAACCATCTCCATGAAGGGTGTGCATCTGTTCCCAACACGGGTCCCTGTACCACATCACTGTCACTACAACAAATGACGCAGCAGTGTGCAGATAAACTGAGCGTAACCTGTTCACAGAAATGCATTATTTTACCATGATTCTTGTGTTTATAAGTTACTTTCTATGACCAGACTGCTAGTCTGCTTTTTATCTTCTTGCTCCATCCATCTTGGATTATTTTGCTGCCTAGGTAGCAGAATTTCTTAACTTCATCTACTTTGTGATCATCAGTCCGGATGTTAAGTTTCTCATAGTTATCATGCCTGATACTTCTCATCGCTTTCGGCTTTCTTCAATTTACTCTCAATTCATATTCTGTCTTCATTAGGCCGTTCATTCTGTTCAGCAGATCATGTAATTCTTTTTCACTTTCACTGAGGATAATGTCATTAGTGGATCTTATCACTGATATCCTTTCACCTTGAATTTAATTCCACTCTTGAATCGTTCTTTTATTTCCATCATTGCTTTTTCAGTGTTTATACGGAACAGTAAATGCGAAAGATTAGACCTCTGTCTTACAGCCTTTTTTACTCTGGGCACTTCGTTCTTGGTCTTCCACTCTTGTTATTCCCTCCTGGCTCTTGTACATATTGTATACTACCCACATCTCCCCAAAGTTTAATCCCATTTTTTTTCAGAATTTCAAACATCTTGCACCACCTGACACTGTCGAACACTTTCTTCAAGTTGACAAATCCTGTGATCTTGTCTTGATTTTCCTTAAGTCTCACTTCCATTATCGACATCAGTACTGACACTCTGGTTCCTTTACCTTCCGTAAAGCCGAACTGATCATCATTTAAGACATCTTCAATTTTATTTTCCATTCTTCTGTATATTATTCTTGTCAGCAACTTGGATGCACGAGCTGTTAAGCTGATTGTACAATAATTCTCACTTGTCAGCTCTTTAAGACTTTGGACTTGTGAGGATATTTTTTCTGAGTCAGATGGTACATTGCCAGACCCTCACATTCTACCCACCAACATGAATAGTCATTTTTCTGCCACTTTCTCACCAGTTTTAGAAATTCTGTGGGAATTTTATCAATCCCTTTTGACTTCTTTGATCTTAAGTCTTTCAAGTATTTCAACAACCCATGCAGGTGCAGTATGTGCAAGGAGTTCGAATTTGGTCTCAGGCAGAAATTGGCAGAGGGGTACTAAAACCAACAGAACAAACAATGTAGGCAACAATACCATCCATTCATTCTAAGTTACAGTGATCCATCTCCACAAATAAAATAGTCTATATCTTTTTGTCACAAGCCTCTCATTCTCATGTATGGTGATTCAGTATTTACTGTTCTCACTGTAATAATGCCGAAAAACATCCATGTCAATGTCAGCAGCAAATGATGTGAGGGATAAGTCAGTTGAACAAAACAATAAACACGTGTAATACTATTTACTAATGCACAAAAAATTCTCAGGCTTTATTGGAATATGAAGTTAGTTTGCCACAAAGCCTTGTGCAATTTTGATTGTTTTGTAGGGAACTAACAAAACCAGACTTCAAGCTACAAGAAGTGGTTGAATCACACATTCTGCTACCCATGCACCTATGAGAATTGTGAATTTCATTGCAAGATAAGGCCACATCACATTATCACTACAATATAAAAGTTTACATCAACAGAAATGTCTCAGGACATAAAAAATATAGGGCACAGGATCACAGGTACATGTTCTGTCAACGATAAAATCTGAGATGGAGCACAGCTTTGGATTAGACAAAGATGGAGGCAGAAAGCTACCACTTTCCTTCTCAAAAGAAAACCACTGGACTTGGTGTAACTAGTTAAAGGCAGACACTGGAAATTAAAATCTGCTGCACAGGCTTTTGAATCCACTCCTCTCACAAAGAAACAAATGGAGTTACGTGGGAATCAAAGTAGACGTTGAGAAATGGCACTAGAACAGCAGTTCACTCTAATCTGGGGTGTGAACACTAGTCTGTCACATGTGTTCAGGCAACAAATTGACGGGAACTGCTACTGAGGGGGGAGGGGGGGGATCATTATGAACAACAGTGCA
Source organism: Schistocerca serialis cubense (assembly GCF_023864345.2). Classification (NCBI taxonomy): domain Eukaryota; kingdom Metazoa; phylum Arthropoda; class Insecta; order Orthoptera; family Acrididae; genus Schistocerca; species Schistocerca serialis. The sequence continues at coordinate 94,849,942 of NC_064646.1, read as the reverse complement.
AGTTCCAAGACTGGTACTCATTGTCGTGTTAGCATGACTAATATCATGTTACAGTTATTTCTTGTCCAGTAATGCAACTTCACGCTCTGATGGACACACCATGGCATATTCACCACAAATTTTAGATTTCTGAGTGTCCACTGGCTGGTGCTAGCAGTAGGTTTGTATGGCACCTAGTATTCATTGAAGATGTGGCGTGTGTGACCTCATTTGAAACCACATTGGCCATTGTTTAGTTACAATATCACTGGTAACTTCAGTTCAGCATTTGCTGTGTGATTACTGCCACATGCCTAATCCTGTAAGTATTTTTCAACTTTACGTGCTTACGATTTGTTTAATTATGGATACATTCATTCCAGGAAAAGTGATGATGTAAGGGATCCTGAAGAGATTACTAGTGGACATTTTGGAAGATGAGTTGACGTGTGATGAATCTGATGAAGATTTTGATATAGAAGAGGAAATTATTGAAGCTGATGAACACAATAGAGAATTTAAACAGTTGCAGGTGGGAGACAACAATTGGGAAACTGCTGCACATGAAGTTACAGCAGGTAACTGCAAATTTTATATTGGAAAAGACAATGAAACACTTTGGATTAGTCAGCTCCTAACTACAGGAGAAACAAGTGCTAGGAACATTACTAGAATTTTAACTAGGAGAAAAGGGTCTGCCAAAAATGCACTTACACATTCAGATGCCTTTTATCTGTTCATCATTGAAAACATGATAGACGACATATCTTGTACTAACAGATCAGTTGGAAGAAAAGGCAGTGGTACTAACCACTCCGGAGCTCATGATTGTAAAGACAGTACTCTAGAAGAAATTCAAGCACTTTTTGGGGCATTGTTTTTAATTGGCAGAAAGAAAGGAAATCATGCAAATTGCTGTGAACTGGGAGCATGCAGTTGCACTGGTATGACTATCTTACAGGCAGAATGAGATTTTCACTCTGCAGCGGAGTGTGCGCTGATATGAAACTTCCTGGCAAATTAAAACTCGGGACCTTTGCCTTTCACGGGTAAGTGCTCTACCATCTGAGCTACCGAAGCACGACTCACGCCCGGGCCTCACAGCTTTACTTCTGCCAGAATCTCGTCTCCTACCTTCCAAACTTTACAGAAGCTCTCCTGCAAACCTTGCAGAACTAGCACTCCTGAAAGAAAGGATACTGTGGAGACATGGCTTAGCCACAGCTTGGGGGATGTTTCCAGAATGAGATTTTCACTCTGCAGTCTCGGTCGGGCACACAGTTTTAATCTGCCAGGAATTTTCATATCTTAAGGTCACTTTTCAGTACCAAATGTCACCAAACATTTGTAAGTAACTATTCCTCTTTATAAAAAGTCAGTGAATTTGTTACAATTGATGAAATGCTGCAAGCTTTTAGAGGGTGTTGTGGGTTTGTACAGTACATTCCAATTAAGCCGGCGAAGTATGGTATCAAAATATATACCCTTAGTGACATGAAGACATGTACACCCTAAATTTTGAAGTGTAGTGTGGCAAACAGTTGACTGGGCAATACGTAAAATCAAATAAACCTGAAGATGATGTCAGAAGACTGGTAACTCCCATAAAGGGTACAAACAGGAATGTTACAACTGACAGCACTCAATGGCTTTCAGTACAATTTCTGTTTATCTACGACTGTCACAAAAAAGACCTGTGATCCTCCTATCTACAATGCATGACACAAATGTAATTGACATTTAAACTGAAGAATTGGCAGTAAATTTGCACAACAGAACCAAGGGAGGGTTGGGTACTGTGGATCAGATGTATTAAAGACACCAGCCAGAACAACCATGAGACAGCTGATCACATTACTTCACCACCATCTTTGTATTGCTGGACTAAATTCGAGTATCATCTTTACTCACAACAGCCCAGATAATAGAGATAGGTAACAGTTTTTTCTTAAAAACCTATCATACAGTCTTATGGGCACTCATCTAATACAGAGAGCAAAGCTGACAAACCTTCCTAAAGATGTACAACTACTTCTAGAAATATTCAGAGAAGGTGGGACCATTCATAAAAAACCTAAACCTGGAATATGTCACATACGTTGATGACACAAAAATGTCATGACAAACATCATGCAGCAGATGTGGACATAATGTTCCCAAGAAGCATTCTCGTCAGAATGTTGTGTGTTTCTCCTGTGATGCCGATGACCAGCAGATGGACATTTGTTCTGATTGATGTTGTTTATTGATGTGAACTACTTTAAAAAGTTTATATCTTTATTAATTTTTTACATGAAATAATTAACACAGCTACAGGCTGTTTTATTTCAGTTTTTACCCTATGGTTTGCCTAGAAATGATACTTATGTGAAGGCGAAATTGTGGTGTAAATGTCACGGCATGCCACTCACGTGAAATGAGGAGATGCGCCAACCAGATGGTTAGTACATAGAAGGATGCAAAGTTTGATAATGACAAAAAAATATCTGAGAATGCCAATGAAACAGAACATTTATTTCTCATTATAAGCTATGTAACAATGGAACATTCTCATTATACGTGGTGTGAAAAATAAAATAAATGTCATTTGAGCACTGAAAATGTAATAAATGTATGTTACAAAAATACATTTATTTTCATACTGACTCCCACACACAGAATTATTAGAGTTTTTGCAATTCATACACACAGATAAAAAGGAGCATAAAAGGTAACTCCACATTCCCAGTCACATAGGAATGTTCAGTAGGATGTGCAAGGTCTTAACATAATCACAAAATACTTAAAAATAACTTCTGAACTAACAGGAATCATAATTTACCTCGATAACTTAAGTCTCTGTCATTATATAAATAAAAAAGAAAGCATGTTCGACCACACTGAAAAATGGCTGTATGAAACACAGGTACGTACTTTGTCTGCAAAAGAACTTACACAAAATCCACACTCGCTCTTCACTTACTCTAACAAATTCTCTTATTTACAAACATTCACAGGAAAGGTCCTCCGACTAGTGAGTGGCCAAGTAAAGCCTCAATCTGGGGCCACGGCGGGTGCCACATGGTCACACAAGGACCAGCCGTCACGCCTTCTGTGTCTGCCCCTGCCCGTTGGCCGCGATGGCTGCCGAGGGTGGCTGCTGACCTGTCACCTGCTGGGCATGTTCCGCCTGCGTCTGCAGAAGACGCGTACGCCGCCGTGTGTAGTGCTGCCACAGCAGGATCTGCTGGTCATCGATGAACTTGGCACACTGTGCACTCACAACTTCACGGCGGAAGTGCTCGTACTGTAGGAGATCTAGGAAGTGCAGGCACATTGGGTACCTGAAAATAAATTTATATATTACTTCATATGGAACACAGAAATCTTAACATATGCAACTGAAATGTTTCGAACCTCACTTCCTATTCTTTTGTTGCTAAGAAGCAGCACATTACAAAGCACACTGTTGGGTATCAGCAGTGATGGTGGCTATGAATGGGAGGGGGGCAGGGGAGTTAGATATTTACAGCAGTAGCAATAGTGAAAAATTTCACTCTTCTGCTACCAAGAAATAAATGATTACAGTTGAAGCGACATCAAGTTTAACTGAAGTCATCACTTTGCTAGTGTTATTTTATTAACATTGTCTTCAGAACATTCTCATACATTAATATTCTTACTGAATGGGAGCAGTTTCATACCAACAGAAACTGCATTGCAGCAACAGAGCAGGAATCAAATGTGGAACTTGGATGATCCAATGAAGAGGTAGAAAAACTGAAGTAAAATCATCAGATGTGAAGCAAGGAAGAAAATACAACGTCAATGTGACCACCGCTCAAAAGCCTTAAAAACTACATTTTGCAGTACAGATTGCTGTTAGACATGCAGGAGGAGAGTTAGTGAGATTCTGGGTGGCACCGGCAAGAATATGCAGCCATGCCAACTCCAGTGCCATGGCAATCTGTGCTTGGTTGCGGATCCACCACACTAACAGTGCAATCAAGGTAGTACCAAGGAATCTGAACTGGGTTTAAATTTGGAAAGTCTGGTGGCCAGGGGCATACAGTAAATTCATCCTGGTGCTCCTTTCAACAACACATGTATAATGTGAGCTGTGTGACATGCTTCATTGTCCTGCCAATAGATGCCATGGTGCTGAAGGAAAACAAACAGTAGTATACCAATGAAAGTAAATTTTTGAAACTGTAATGTAATTGGGCAGATAAAAAAAAAAAAAATCTACTCACCAAGCAGTGACAGGAGAACATAATAAAAATATTGAAATTTAGAAGCTTTTGGAACCAGTGGCTCCTTCTGGCAGAAAAAGCTGATGGGGAAGGAAGAGGGATGAAGGGAATGGCCTGGTGAGGTCTAGGAAATGGGGAGAGTTTGGAAGAATCAACCAGAGCCCCGGGTTAGGGGAGACTTACCCAAAGGGCTGAGAAGGAAAGACATGATTGCTGGGTCCTTCACCTGATGAGATTTGAAACCAAGAGAGCCTGGAGGTGGAAGATAGGGTAATACACAAGACAGATTACTGACAAAAATTGTGCAAGAGTTAGTAAGAGCAGAAAGCAAAGTGCACCATATGTGGTAGAGCTGGGGTGGGGCAGTAGTGGTGGTGGTGGTGGTGGTGGTGGTGGAACAGGCCATAACATGAAAGATACATAAAATTAAAAGGGAGTGAAGAAAAGAACAGTTACAGAGAAGAAATTCTGAGATCAAAGAAATTACCATACATTAAGGACAGGTAGGTAGCCAGAACCAAGGCCATGATGTAATGCAGTTTTCCACCTGTGCAGTTTTGAGACACGCTTGTCTGACAGAATAATCCAGATGGCACATGTAGTAAAACAGGTACTGAGGTCTTTATTCATGTTGTAGAGCATACTCTGCAACAGAATGTTTTGTGTTGGCAGTATACCCCTCTACCTATGAACAATCATTCTAACTGACAACTTGGTGGTAGTCACGTCAATATGAAAGGCCGAACAAGAGTCTCACCCCATCTGGTAAGTCTGCCCTGACCTGGGGTTCTGGGTGGCTTTTCAGAATTGTATCCCTTTCCCTAAACCTATCCAGTTTTTTTCCTTCACCTCTCTTCCTTCCCCTTCAACTCTTCTGTCAATAGGAGCCACTGGCTCCAAAAGCTTGTAAACATTAAATCCTTTTGTGTGTGTTCCCCTGTTGCCGCTTGGTGATTAGATTTTTTTATCTATCCATCTGCATTATAATTACATAAGAGCTGGTACACAACAGGAGTTGTTTCACATGTTGCTCTAACTTTGACAGCACATGTTTTACCAGTTACAGGGCTGGTATAGGTAATAATAGGAAAGTGCATGGGGCAAGTGTTACAGTGGGGACAGCACAGATGAAGTTATAGGTTAGGGAAATACGTGCAGAAGGAGTATAGGGTTCGACACAGATAATGCAGAGGCTGGGAGGCTAACAGAAGGCTATTCTATTGTGGTGGGCACAATATTGGACAGAAAGGACCTCATTTCAGAGCATGATTTTAGGAAGTCATAGCATTTCAAAGTAGCTAATTAATAAATTCAAGGCCTGGATAATAGTGAGTCACAAGAGGTGTACTACTAAGCTGTTTATTGGAAGGATCAGCAGTATCAGGATTGGATGTGATGGCCCAGGAAATCTGCTTTTGAACTTGGCTAACAGGGTAATCATGTCTAGCGAAGGCTGGATGAGAATTGTGTTGTATTACTGTAAAAAGTCTCGTGAACGATGTGCTCTCTCTCTCTCTCTCTCTCTCTCTCTCTCTCTCTCTCTCTCTCTCTCTCTCTCTCTAGTGATCTCTGTCTAGTGTAGTCACAGTCAGTTTTTCCTTTTCATCCCTTCTTGTAAGTCCCCCTGACCTGGGTTGCTGCGCGACTTCCGAATTCTCCCCATTTCCTACACATCACCATTCTTTTTCCTTCGCCCTTCTTCCTTCACCCCCAATCTTTATGCCAAAAGAAGGAGCCAGTGACTTTGAAAGCTTGCAAATTTTATTATCTTTGTATGTGTGTCGTCCTGCCGCTGTATGGTGAGTAGAATTCTTTTACACACATTAGAACGCATGAAGGAGTGGATGTGGTTCCAAGGATAGCTGTATACTTGTGTTCATCCACTGTGCATTTCAGAATCACAGGGTAACCCAGCAAATGCAAAGAAATGCATCAACCCTTTCAACAATTGTTGCAAGGTTCCACTAGGAGGGGGGGGGGGGGGGTGGGGGTGGGGGGGGGGGGCAACAAACCTAACCACGCAAAGGACCACAGGGGAAGTTGAGGTTCTCAAGCACAAGAGTTCTGTCACTTGTAACTATAATTCTGTTGAATTCACGGTTCTTTAACTGTTCGAGATTACCTGCAAGCCCTCAACATCTGACTGACTGCTTCTAAATGAAAGTTTTGTTTCTTTAACATAAATTTTCGCACATTAAAAGTTAGTTCCATTTTAACTAACGCACACTTTCAGCTACAACATAAAATTATGATTCCAATGTTCTATTCTGGTCTCCATTTTGCATATTATGCCTAATTTTGGTAACACTTATTGAAAATCAGTATCACTTTCACTCATCAGTGGAATGAAAGCTTCCCTCACCTGGGGGTTAATAGGTATGGTGGGGAATACCAGCCATGAAGTAAGTCCTAGCCTGATATCAACACACTAGAACACTTATTTTATGCTCTTTATAAATCAGCCATTTGAAACAACTGAGCTCTCTCAGTCTATGCAGGAGGTTGAAACACCTCAACTCCAGCATGTAACTCCTAAAAAATGTTTAATTTAAATATAAATTAAAACAAACCAAGAATGTAAAACTGAGTGGCAGAGCAGCTGAAAATGATTGGTAGTTTGAAATACCTGTGGTGTATGAAACAGGTAAATGGAATGAATGATAAGGAGATAAACAAACTGGAAGGTGAGCTTTAAGTTTCATAAGAAGTGAGAGGAGCGATATGAAAAAAGAAATCTCCAAAACAGTAGCAAGGTGATACTGCCACTGTTGTGATTTTCAGTCCAAAGACTTTCACAATGTAGCTCTCAATGCTCACCTACGCTGTGCAAGCCTCTTCGTTTCTCCAAAGCTACTGCACCATTTGTACCTGCTTGTTTCTAGTCACTCTTCAGTCATTATCTACTATCTTTAAATCGTCCCTCCGTCTTCTCTCCAGTATAAAATTAAAAATCACTTGGTAGCTCACAACCAACAAATCACTCCTACTCAAATTTCACCACAAAATTCTTTTCTCCACAATTCCAATCAGTACCTCACTACAAGTAAAGCAATCTACCACATAATCTTGAGCATTCTTTTGCAGCACCGTATTTCAAAAGCTCTTGTTTTCTTCTTGCTGACACGTTTATTGTCCACATTTCACTCCCATGCAAGTTATTTTGTTGCCCAAGAGACAAAATTAATCTAGTTTTAGAGTCTTCTTTCATAGTTAAGTTCTTCAGAATGATTCAATTTAATTCAGCTGAATTTCATTACTTTTATTTTACTTCTGATAGTATTAATTTTCTGAATCTGTTTTCATGGCACTATTCATTCTGTTGTACTGATCATCCAGGTTTTCTGCCTCCTCAATATTACAATGTCATGGACATACCTTCAAGTTTTTATTTCTCTATCCTGAACTTTAGCTCATTTTCTAAATTTCTCTCTGGTTTCCTTTACTGGACGCTTAATGTACAGACTGAATAACATTGGGAACAGGCTACAGCACTATGTCACACACTCCTGAAGTACTATTTTTTCTTGTTCTTCGTCTCTTAACTGCAGTAGTTTCCGTACAGATTGTAGTCCATCTTATGTTCCCTGCATTTTATCCTGCTTCCTTCAGGATTTTGAGGATTGTACTCCCAACAACATAGTAAAAACATTTCTCTAAATCTACGAACACTACGGACGAAAGTTTGCTTGTTTTCCTTCAGTGCATCTTCCAAGATAAATCATATGGTTCAAACTGTCATGTATTCCTACATTTATCAAGAACTTGATCTGATCTTTCATACTCTTTGTCCTTCCATTGTTTCATAGATATTCTGCATCCATGACTTACTGAACTGATAGTTTGGTAATATTCACACATGTGAGCAGATTGACTGATTAATTGAGAGCGGTTATGGGACCAAATGGCGAAGTCTTCAGTCCCACGATCCCGAAGTGAGTCAAAGAAGAAAGAGGATGATCCAGTGATGGGAGTCTAATTACAAAATAATGAACATTAAACACACACAGTAAAGGCATAAAAAGTGAGACCAAATCAAAAAACTGAAAAAAGGGGGCAATCATGAGGTCACAGATCGAGAAGACTGTAAAAGAAGTCCCACCCACAACCAACCTACTCCTGCTGCAAGACTAAAGCAGAACCTTATATCTGGAAATAAAAACCACTTTCACAGAGGAAATTGAGGACCAGTTCAACCATCCGTGGATTGTCTGCTAATATTAAATTTAAGGAATCGGGAAGACTATAACACGAAGGGCCGAAAGAAGGGAACATTCCACCAATATGTGAGATATTGCAGTCTGCCTCCACAACCACATTGTAGGGGTCAAACGTTATGTAAAAGGAAAAAATGGGTGAGCGGGGTATGACCAATGCGTAAACGGCATCAAACAGTGGATTACTACTGAGAGAAGTGAAACAAAGAGTGCCAACTGCAGTAGACTCCTTGAAGGTGCAGAGTTTATTACTATGAGCAGTAACGATCCAGATGGCATTCCACTTTTGCGTGAAGAGAGATTTGACACACATCCGCATATCCACAGCTGGAATCATGCAAGAAAATGGAGATAAGTATCTGCTTCTCCAGTCAAACGGTCAGCCAGTTCATTCCCTGGGATGCCCACATGACTTGGGACCCAGAGAAAGATGACTGAACACACAGGTGAGCAGCTAATATACCAATCATACTACATACCAGGTCCGTTCTACACTGCAGAAATGTAGGTCATGAAGTACAGAGAAAAACAAGGTACAAGCAAGTGAAATGAAGGTTCTGAGAAACTGGGTGGATGTAACAAAAGTGTAAAATATGAGAAATGATAGAGTTAGTAGGGAGATAACTTGAGCAACCCCTAGAAGGGGAGATAGGTAAAAAAAGATTGATATAGTATGGGCAAATGAACAAAATTATGAGACAAGGTTGCCTAAGAAGATGGGAGAGATGAAGATGGATGGTCAGAGATCAATGAGAAGGCCCAGGGACAAGTGGTTGAAAGGAATGTGAATAAACATTCAGGTGAGAGAAGAAGACTGGGTCATAGTAATGACACGGAGGTGACAGGAAGAATTGACAAAATGGAAAGGATGGAGCAACTTGTGTTCTAACAAAGTCCTTCCCGTGGCATATAACTGTACAATATGATTGTTATGATTAATTAAAATAGCAGTACGAAGACACGGATTAATTTCCGAACAATGTTTTGCCAGAATGATTCCAGATTCATACTGCCCAGATCAAATGCTACCTTATCTTTTATGTACAAAACAACATTCCATTTAATTTTCAGGTTGGCACTTCTGTTCTAAATTTTGTTTTTAGTACTTTATAATCAAATCAGCTGAAATGAATACCATATTGTGAGTGATTTCCAAGAAGACAGAAGCTGCACTCTACATGGGAGTCTTACTTCTATTATGATACTGTAAACCATGTAGAAATTTGGTGTTCTGTTTAATTTAACTTTAAGTAACAAGTAAATCAAATTAAGAGACATATCATTATAACATCGTTTGGTCAACACTGTAATAATTACATAACAAACCATCATGTCAAAGTGGCCGCAGCCAAAGAGGAGCAGTGTCAGTCAACATTAAGAAGAGGCTGTATAATGTTGAAATCTTAATTACAATTACTGCTAGTGTCATTTGTATATTGTATCAATGTGCAAGTGTAAAAATAATAAATATTATGCTTTATTTTATTCATTATTAACATAACAAAAGGAAAATTTCATTGGAAGTCAATAAAAGCTGTGGACCTGCACTTCTCGATGAATTGACAATGCCAAAAAGATAAGAATACCCACAGAAGTTGCGTATTTGGGAGTCTGCGCGCGCGCAATGCCAAAAAGATAAGAATACCCACAGAAGTTGCGTATTTGGGAGTCTGCACGCGCTTGTACACTTCTTGTACACTGCTGTACTGGGCTCCTTTTTGATTTTTTTTAAAATCCATTGCTAAATTATATTTTACTCATTTAAGGTGTAGCCCGTATGAAAAACATCTGCTAAATGAAATACAAAGGCCATGAGAGCACAAACAATGTCCATTAGACATTGCGAGTACATTATCAATAAATATTTAAAATAATCACAGTTATGTTGTCATACAAAACAAAATGCCTACATACATAGTACAGCATCACCTAAATACATCTCAATATAAGTTCTCAACTGACTGGGCTGCCATTACAAGACCTTGCTACCAATGTATGCCATCAGGTGGCTTAGTTATAAGGCTGTAAATGAATGGGAAATTAATAGCAAAAATAATATTAGAAAAATGTGAAGATAATAAGATAAAAACACCTATGAAGGAAACTACAAGGCAGTAGTTAAGAGTGTATAAACAAAAATACATCAATGAAGCACACAATTTGAGGGCTTGTGAAAAAGGGGTGAAGGGAGAATTGGATTGGTTGGTTGGTTTAAAACAGAGGGGGCAAGGGACCAAACTGCTAGGTCATCGATCCCTTGTTCCAATTAAAATAATTCCACAAGGGTGGGAGTAAAATAATAGACATACAAAACACAGCTGGAAGAAAGGAGAAAACCACAAGAGTGACAGAAGGGCAACAAACACTAAAATGGGCAAAGTCTGACAATAAAAATACAGAGAGACGTAGAAGACATCAAAACAAGACAGCAAATTATCATGGCTGGCTGACCATGGGAATAAAAAGGAGAGGCCAGCCACTCTGCAACACATTAAAACCTCCACCCTAAAAGCACTAGGATGGAGGGGACAGAGGGACAAAGGACATGCGCTTCAACTTAGATCAAATGATAAAACCCACCCTCACGAATAAAGAGTAAAACTAAAACTGTTGTTGAGGCACTGTCGCTCAACACCGAAGGTAGGGTGCTGGGAAAGTTAAAAGTACACCACAGAGCAGCTAAAAGTGGGCAGTCCAGCAAGAGGTGACGACCATCCTTTGTGAGCCACAGCGACACCAAGGTGGGTCCTCGCGATGGAGGAGGTAACCATGTATTAGCCATGTATGGCCAATGCAGAGCCGGCAGAGGACAACTGATTCCCTGTGAGAAGACCGCATGGAAGACTTCCATACATTTGTAGTGCCCTTAATGACACACTGTTTGTTGTGTGTACTGTTATGCCATTCCACCTCCCAAAGCTGAGAAAACCTGTGGCGTAAGACAGAACGCAGGTCAGTTTCGAGGACGCCCACCTCCAGAAGCTGTCTCCGTGTGGCCTGTCTGGCCAGCCTGTCGGCAAGTTCGTCGACTGGGATTCAGTGTCTGGAGCCGACACAAACACCACTGAACGACGGGACCATTCCAGGGCATAGACGAACTCCTGAATGGACACTACCGAAGGATGGTAAGGGCAGCATTGGTCGATAGCTTGTAGGCTGCTCAAGTAGTCAGTACACAGGAGAAATGACTCACCAGGGCACAAGTAGATGTGCTCAAGAGCACAAGATATGGCCGCCAGCTCTGCAGTGAAAACACTGCAGTCATCTGGCAAGGAGTGCTGTTCAATATGTCCTCCAACATACGCAAAGCCTACCTGACCATTACCCATCGAGTCGTCTGTGTAAACCACTTCATGGCCCCGGTACATGTCAAGAATCAAGAGGAAGTGATAGCAGAGAGCCGCAGGGTTAACGGAGTCCTTAGGGCCGTGTGAAAGGTCCAGAAGAATCTGCAGCCTAGGTGTACACCATGGAGTTGTACGTGAATGGACCTCAAGGAGAGGTGGTAATGGGCAGAACTACAGTTCAGACAGAAGGGACTGGACGCGAACCACTATCATAAGCCCTGACCTGGGCTGCTGATATGGGAGATGAACCGCTGTGGTTGGGAAAAGGAGACAGTAATTCAGATGCGCAGGAGAACTACGAACATGGGAGAACTGGAGTCTTATCGTACAGAACAGATACGAGTACAAGGAAAATGTAACATTAGCATATTTTTTAAGTTTCACAGACGTACATAATTTTACCTATACTTATCTTTTCCATAGCATAAGATTAGTTAAACATTGTATAGCATTATCAGATACAAAATTATGAAAGATAGACCCACCTTATGTTCTAAATGATGTATACGTAAGCCCAAACGGGTAGAGGGAGGAGGGGATACTTCAGACATAATGAGAAAATCATTTAAAGGACATATGGTGCTATTTTACTAGCAATTTTTAATAAAACAATGAAATATCTAATATCTAAAGGCAGTATATGCACTTACAAATTCGATTATATGCCACTGCACCAACAAAGTTAAAATACAATACATAAGTGTAAAGGTTTTTCTGAACTTGTTTATGAAGAACTAAGCAGTAATGAGAAAGAATGTTTACCAAGCCTTGTTCTATAGTACAGATGCATACAGAAACAATATATGAATTTTTGAAACCTAAAAAGAACATGCTCGCACTAAATTTTCCTTGCACTTATCTACTCTATAGCATATCCCCTCTGTTTACTCTTCATCCTTTTCCAACAAGCCCTTAAATGAGTAACATGATCTATTGATGTTTTGTTTATATATTTCATTATTTCCTTTTAGTTTCTCTCACAGGTATTTTGCTCCTATTATCTTTACATTTTTCTAATACTGTTTTTGTTATTAATTTGTCTATTTACTTTCCTTTACACTTAACACCACTATAACCATATAAATATGCCACCTGCTGACATCTATTAGTAGCTAGGATTTTTAATGGCAGCTCACCAACAGTTGAGCATGTACGTAAAGAATATACTAAGGAGGGGCTACACTGTGTGTGAAGGAATTTTGTTTAGCACAAGAACTTAACTGTGAATTATTATTTTATAAGTTTTCTATTTTTTATTATTTTTTTATTTTACTTTTAATGTCTAGTGAATGTTCTCCTTGTGCTCTCATGGCCTTTGTATTTTGTCTGGCATATGTTCCGAGTATGGGCTAAACATAAAATGCATCCAATATAATTTTTTAACAACAAGGGATCTGTTGTCTTTAAGCAACTCATCATAGCTGTATATAAGAGGGGCTCACAATTTACCTTACAGTCACAGGCCTGACTATATCGCAACTTCAGTTTACACACAATGTGGTTGATACACCAGCCAAATAATGATGTATATCTTTCACTCAAGGATATACTCCATATTGTTTGTGCTTTGGAAGTTTTCTTCACAGTATATTTCAGACATGTATTGTGGGGGTTAACATTTTATGAAGACTGAAGTGGAGAGGGGCCTTAGGGCTATCACCAACCCAACAATTGACTAACAGCACTGTGCTTCACTAGTCATTATCTTTTGGATGCACTTTACTTCCTCCAACCTTTGAGTTACCCAGCCATTTATAAGGGGGTCTATAATTTAATGTACTTTACGAACCACAGAGAAATTCAGCACCTAGGTGAAAGCAAAACTTCCTCCAGAGAATATACACACAAGATGATGATTACTTACTTCAGGTATCTTGCATATTCAGGCTCTTTCCAATAGAGAAGGTATTTGAGATAGTTGATGAAAGCTTGATCTTTAAAATAACCTCGTTGAGCCAAAACTGAAATAAAAACAGTTGGATTACTTATCAGACCTTGATACAAACACCGTAGTCATGGTTGACTGGATTCGAATATACCATTGCTGTAACACTTATTAGTAACTGTTAAGTATGCCTAAAACATGCCGATGAATTCTCATTTTACATTTTATGTTTAAAGCAATTTACTGTGTCTTCCAACTGCTTGGTCCAAAAAATTGTCAGCATAGAATTAGAGATGATGTGTTTCTCCACAAGACTAAACAGTGTAATAAGAGTTAGTTAAAAAATACAGTAACAGTAAGAACACAATTCTAGCTGCTGCTCCTCTTTGTTTAAGTACTACCTGACTCTGCCCATGTTCATGAAGGTTCATCTCTACAATGGGAGCTAAGAAATGCAATCAGGGTGTCCTGCGATTGTACAAAAAGTTTGTCCGAGTTTGCCAGGTTTTCCTAGCTAAGTTTCAATTTTTCCAGGGTCATACTGTGTTTCAACCCCAACCAGTTTATTCTGATTGATTTCTTGACAAAATCTACAAACTTTGTCAATATATAAGGAATGTAAAAGGTCTACACTCTGAGAAGGAAAAAACCTTAAAATGAACAACTTTAATTCTACCCACAATAAAGTAAATTTACTACAACCTGACAACAAAATTTTTATAATGTAATTTAAACAAAAAAGCTAATGGAAAATTAGAATGAGACAAGGTTGCAAAGGAAGTAAAGTATTATTAAAACATATTTACACTGTGACCAATTAACTGTAGGGAGCGCACAGACGAAAACCGAGCATTATCTATTTTGGTCATGAACCGCAAATTTTACAAAGAACTCTACGAATAAGTTTCAAATACAATTTCAATAAAATGATTGTGGAAGGAACAGTAATAGATTAGTCTGATGAGGAAACGTACTTTAACATTAAGTAAAATCACACAAAGGTGGTTATTAGTGTTAAAACTACTACTTCAATCTAAGAAACCTCTTTCTCAGCATTTTCCTCGAGTTTTGTTTTCATACTCATAGCTTTTCTCTGCACACTTTCTTCTCTCTCTCATTTTCCTTTGAGGTCTTCCGAGCTGCCTTTCCTCTGCTACTTTTTCACTGTACCTTCCCTATGCACTTTGGAAACTGTATGAGCTGCTTCGTGATAGTCACAATTTAACACCCCCACAACCTTGAACACATCATTAACAGCACGAACAGTTACAAAAGGGGCTCCAATAAAATTTTTGACCAGAAAGCAGTTGCCACAGATACCTTTTCCAAGGCTGGCATTGCCATAGACACTGCAAGCAGACTCGATAAATCTCTTCGCATTTTCAAATCCGCTTTTGACCCCGATTACAATCACTGACTGATGTGAACACAATCCCCATCAAATTCTTTGATGAATTTCCTTACTGGCATGATCTGCACTCAGTTCTGAAACTCGTGGGCAGCATCAATATCATGACCACCAAAGCGATTGAAGGTACTGATATTTAACAATTCTATGCCAAACTGTCTCCTCTCATTGTCAGCTTTAATTGCCCCTTCCGAGTCTAAACGTGGAATGCCCTCCATAGAGAAATATGCCACGTGCCATTTATCCAGATACCATACACTTCAGAAATGTAAGGCACTCATTCTAGTATGCCACGACATCTTCCTCTGACATGTCACACTGACACAGAGCTATTTTGGTTCTGTACCTGTTGTCCACTTTCTGAAGATGGGACTGATTTATAATCATTCAGATCTATTTGGAAGCTAGCCTGTTTCTACAAACTTCTGGTTTGACAAATTTTCTTGTTATTTCTCTCACCATACACTGGAGACAAGTACAGCGGAATGGAGTTAAAGGGGCATCTGACAGTCAGAAACAACTCAGCCTGAGTAGCTACAGTCTCAAAAAAGATGAGATCAACTAGCGGTAAATTATCCCTCCAAGACAATTACTGGTAGCTATGACTTACGAATTCCGATAGTGTCCTTAGGTTTTGGCTTTACCTGCTTCTGTTCCTTCTTTACTCTTTCTAGGTTGGTTGGTTGGTTTGTTTGAGGATTAAAGGGACCAAACTGCAGAGGTCATCGGTCCCTTGTTTCATAAACACACAGAGCACAGGGAAACCATCCATTAGTCATTCGAAGCACAAGATAAAACTTCCAGGGGAAGAAAATCCCCAAGGTCAATAATAAAGAAACATGGAAAACGGAGCACAGCAACAAAAACAACACAGAGAAGAAAGGCAGAAGGAAGTAAAACTGTACAGCAGAGGACTGAGGCTGGCTGATCACGAAAATAATAGGATGAGCCAGCCACCCTGCAACACGTTAAAACCTCCAGCCTGAAAGTTTAGGGTGGAGTCGGATGACAACACAAAACGAAGTAAAATATACAGCACAAAAGAGGGTGAAGCAATAAAATTAGAGGGACCTATAAAACCCACTTGCTCGAATAAAACTTAAAACACGATCTGCCATAGAGACATTGTCACCTAAAAGAAATGATAAATCACCATGGAGATTAAAAGTTCACCTGAGGGCGGTTAAAAGAGGACAGTCCAACAATATATGGGCCACAGTCATATTCGCACTACTCTTTCTAGTTCCTTGACACATTTTAAACAGGTGTTAATAATTGCCAACTCCAGTCTTGACACCATTTTATTCGCTGATTCAAGCATTGTCTTGAGAAAAGTTTGATAGATTTTTATTTGGTCTTTCTCAGCTGTATGAATATAGAATTTATTGCTGTAGTGTTAGCCAGTTTTGGGCTGACTCTCCCATTCTCAAACCACACATCTTGTTATTAACTAAAAAAGATCCAACCAATGCTAGTACACTCTGTCAAAGTCACCATGCACTATATGTAAGCCTCATGTCCCAAAAAGCACAAGATCCTCTGGATTACCCTCTAATGCACTTTGTTTTCAGCTTTCTTAGGAATGCATTATTAACATTAGGGCCATTCATGGACACTTTAACAACCTGCTTTTCAAATATACCTAAGATTGGGATTTATCTGCCTCAAATTCAACTAAATCTTTAGTAGCATTTTTCCTTCCAAAACAAAGTGCCTATGCACTATTCCAACAACATACGAACAAATCAAACTCAACCACTACCAAATCATAGGCAGCAACAGTATCCTGTAGTAGTTTACTGGAAAACATCCTCAATTTGAACAACACTTTAATTTACTTTTGACTTTCGAAGCTGCATTCTGGATGCAATGTTACTATTTGGGAACACATCTGGTAAGAGATTAACAAAGCTGCCTTGAAGTAGGACCTGGTTGCTAAGACAAATCAGCTGCACAATGCACTCCCTGCCAGTGCCATGGTGGACTAAAAATACATGGACTCTAATTAAAAACACTGCTTTCATTCTGTGAAACTGTTTATTTTATTTTCCAGTGCAGCTGCCGAACCATCCTCTCCAATGACAGAGCTAAAGATCATTTTGCGTGCATCCAGGTGGCGAGCAAACACCACAGAAGCCATGTATGATGCAGTAGCATTGAAGTCACGGCTATTAGTGGCGATTAGCATGGATACAGACAATGTAACCTTCCTTGTAGTCTTGAGACCAGCATGCTTCCTTCCCCTGGATTACTGAATAAGGCAAGACTGCTTATACTTCTGAGCAAGAATTTAGTTTTATTGAGGAGGATTTTTTTTTTTTTTTTTTGGTGGGGTTTAAGGGCACTCAACTACTTAGGTCATTAGCACCCAGTTACAGTTAGTAGAGCACATGGAATCTAGTAAAACTCAAGGGGAGGGGGGACACCAGAAAAGCTTGACAAAGATGCAGATAAAATAAGTAAAAAAGTTAGATGTCTTCGGACAGGCCGGTCAAAGTTATAAAACGCAGAACACGAGCAGCTGCTCGAGCGTCATCAGCTAAAATATCCAGTAAAGTAGATGGCAGGGACAGGACAACACGAAATTGACTAAAACGGGGACACGACAATAAAACATGGCGCACCGTTAATGCCTGACCACAAGGGCACTGCGGGGCTGGGTCACCAGAGAGCAGGTAGCGGTGGCTAAACCGGCAATGCCCAATCCGCAACCTGGTCAGAAGGACCTCCTCGCGCCGAGATGGTCGGGAGGAAGTTGTCCAAGCAGTTGGGAGCGGTTTTACTGCCTGGAGCTTGTTTCTTTGGAGGGATGACCAAGCATCCCACCACAAGGACACAAGCCTCTTACATACATCCCCACAAACGTCAGATGACGGGACACAATGGGAGGCTGGCCGAGGCTGGAGGACTGCAGCCTTGGCTGCAGCATCCGCAGCCTCATTCCCAGGCACTCCTACATGTCCGGGAACCCACAGAAAGCTGACAGGAGAACCATTATCAGCGAAAGAATGGAGGGACTGCTGTATCCGTTGAACCAAGGGATGGACCGGATAGGGATCTCCAAGGCTCTGAAGAGCACTGAGTGAGTCAGAGCAGAGTACATACGATGAATGGCGGTGGCAGCAGGCATACTGATTGGCCTGATGGAGAGCAAAAAGCTCGGCCGTAAAGCTGGAACATTGGTCGAGGAGCCGGTATTTAAAGGTGGCGGCCCCGACGACAAAGGCACAGCCGACACCATAGTCAGTTTTGGAGCCATCGGTGTAAATACAGGTGTGACCGGCAAGTCGAGCACGAAGTTCAACAAACCGTGAGCAATACACTGCAGCCGGAGTACCCTCCTTCGGGAGTGAGCTGAGGTCGAGATAAATATGAACCGGAGCCTGGAGCCAAGGTGGTGTCGGGCTCTCACCCTCTCTGAAGGTGGTAGGGAGGGCAAAATCCAATTGTCGAAGCAGGCGACAGAAGCGAACTCCGGGTGGGAGCAGGGCAGACACATACAACCCGTACTGACGGTCGAGAGAATCAGCGAAGAAGGACTGGTAAGAGGGGTGGTCGGGCATAGACAACAGCTGGCAGGCATACCGACACAGCAGTATGTCGCGCCGGTAGGTCAATGGTAATTCGGCAGCTTCAGCATAAAGACTCTTGACAGGACTAGTGTAGAAGGCTCCGGTCGCAAGACGTAACCCCCGATGGTGGATGGAGTTGAGACGGCGTAAGAGGGATGGCCGAGCAGACGAGTAGACGAAGCTCCCGTAATCCAGCTTCGATCGGACTATGGACCGATACAAGCGTAGCAGGACTATGCGATCTGCTCCCCAAGATGAACCACTAAGAACTCTGAGGACATTAAGGGAATGTGTACAACGGGCCGCCAAATAAGAGACATGCGGAGACCAACACAGTTTCCTGTCCAGCGTGAGCCCTAGAAACTTAGTTGTTTCCACGAATGGGAGAACAACGGGACCGAGATGTAAGGATGGCGGAAGGAACGCTTCATATCGCCAAAAGTTGATACAAACCGTCTTCTCTTCAGAGAACCGGAAGCCATTTGCCACGCTCCATGAGTATAGGCTGTCTAGACAACGCTGAAGGCAGCGCTTCAGGAGGCATGTTCTCTGGGCACTGCAGTAGATCGCGAAGTCATCGACAAAGAGAGAGCCTGAGACATTAGGTGGAATGCAATCCATAATTGGATTGATTGCGATGGCAAAAAGGGCTATGCTCAAGACGGAGCCCTGAGGCACTCCGTTCTCCTGGAGGAAGACGTCGGACAATACGGAACCCACACATACCCTAAACTTTCGATCCATTAAAAAGGAATCAATAAAAAGGGGCAAGCGACCGCGTAGGCCCCACCTGTGCATAGTGCCGAGGATACCTCCCCTCCAACAGGTATCATAAGCCTTCTCCAAATCGAAGAACATGGCTACCGTTTGGCACCTTCGCAAAAAGTTGTTCAGGATGAATGTCGACAAGGTCACAAGGTGGTCAACAGCGGAGCAGCGGCGACGAAAGCCGCATTGGACAATGGTAAGTAGCCGTCGAGATTCAAGAATCCTAACTAACCGAGCATGAACCATGCGCTCCATCACCTTACAGACACAGCTTGTAAGAGAAATGGGGCGGTAACTAGAAGGAAGGTGTCTATCCTTCCCGGGTTTGGGTATAGGAACAACGACGGCGTCACGCCAACGCATGGGGACCTGACCTTCGGTCCAGATGCGATTGTAGATACGAAGAAGGAAGCTTTTGCCCGCCGGAGAAAGGTGTGCCAGCATCTGAACGTGAATGGCATCTGGCCCCAGAGCAGAGGACCGGGACAGTGCAAGCGCATGTTCGAGTTCCCGCTTAGTAAAGGGGGCATTATAAGTTTCCAGATTCAGCGAGTGGAAGGAAGGTCGCCGAGCCTCTTCTGCCTCTTTCCTGGGAAGGAAGGCAAGGTAGTAATGGGCGGAGCTTGAAACCGCCGCGAAAAACCAGCCGAAGGCGTTGGAGACAGCCACAGGATCAACGAGGACCTCATTACCCGAGGTCAGGCCAGGTACCGAGGAGTGGGTCTTAATGCCCGACAGCTGGCGCAGGCCACCCCATACGACAGAAGAGGGAGTAAAACTATTAAAGGAGCTGGTGAAAGAGGCCCAACAAGCTTTTTTGTTGTCTTTGATGACTCTAAGGTATTGTACTCGGAGTCGTTTGTATCCAATACAATTCGCCAACGTAGGATGGCGGCGAAAGGTGCGTAAAGCACGTCGTCGAGCACAGATAGCGTCTCTACAAGCCTCGTTCCACCAGGGGACGGAAACGCGACGTGAAGAAGAGGTAGTACGAGGAATGGAACATTCGGCAGCATTGATGATAACAGCCGTGAGGTATTCGACCTGACTGTCACAACTGAGAAAATCGTGGTCCGGAAAGGTCGCCAGGGAGGAGTAAAGTCCCCAGTCAGCTTTCGGTATGTTCCAGCTCGAAGGACGTGGGGATGGGGTGTGGTGCAGGAGACGAACGACACAGGGGAAGTGGTCGCTCGAACAGGTGTCAGAAAGGACATACCACTCGCACCGACAGGCAAGAGTGGTAGAACAGATCGAGAGGTCCAAGTGGGAGTAGGTATGAGTAGAGTCCGAGAGGAAAGTAGGGGCGCCAGTATTGAGGCAGACAAGATTGAGATGGTTGAAGACATCCGCCAAGAGTGAGCCTCTTTGACAGGATGCAGGAGAGCCCCAAATAGGATGATGGGCATTGAAGTCGCCAAACAATAAAAACGGCAGGGGAAGCTGAACAATCAGGTGCATCATGTCAGCCCGACTAACAGCGGATGATGATGGAGTGTAGATAGTACAAACTGAAAAAGTAAAAGCAGAAAGAGTAATACGGACAGCTATTGCTTGGAGTGCGGTGGTCAATGGGATGGGATGGTAATACACATCGTCCCGAACGAGCAACATGACCCCACCATGAGCTGGGATACCGTCCACAGGGGTGAGGTCATACCGCTCCGAGGTATAGTGGGTAAAGGCAATACGGTCAGTCGGGCGCAACTTGGTTTCCTGGAGACCAAGGACGAGCGGACAATCCAGGCGGAGGAGCAGTTGTAATTCCTCCCGATTAGATCGAATACCTCTTATGTTCCAATGTAACAAGGTCATCGCTAGTCAAAAAAGAGGGGGAACGAGACGGGAAGAGCTGGTCACCTCGACGGCCGCGGAGGGCCAGATTTCGAGGGAACAACGCTACAACCGGCGGGAGGCGGATCCTGTTCCATCAAGTTGTCGCCAGCTGCGGCCACTGTCCCTGGTTGTGTAGGAGGGTCAGCATCATTTGCCGACGAGAGGCCAGCTGAGCGCCTGGCAGCAGAGCGTCCCGGCGAAACTGAGAACGGCCGGGAGCAGCGACTCACGGATGGAGCGTCAGACGAAACGCGCCGGGGTGGAGAGGGGGATAGAGACTTCTTCTTGGAAGCCTTCTTTGAAGTCCGAGGAGGCACAGGGATGGTGGGCTGGACCCGAAGAAGGTCCTCACGCGCGGGGTCCGTTTTGGAACGCCGCACCTCGGAAGCTGGGGTCCGGAACGTTTCCCTGATGGACGCCTGAGAAGAGGATTGCTTCTCAGGTGGCGGGGGGTGGGGAGGGGGGGTGGGGGGGGCAGAGGAAGGGTGGCCCCTGTGGCAGAGGGGGCGGGGGCCACGGGGGAGGAGGATTTGGAAGGGAGGGATTTGGGAGGCGGAGGCAGAGACCCCGGATGGGGGGAGGAGGCGGAGGGGGGACAGGATAGGGGTGAGGATACCTCGGAAGGAGTGGACACAACTGAGGCAAACGAAGTGGCAATGGCACGGGATGGAGGCGGTCATACTTCTTCCTGGCCTCAGAATAAGAGAGACGATCCAAAGTTTTGAGTTCTTGTATCTTTTTCTGATATGCGGGGCAGTCTGAGGATCTAGGCAAGTGGATGCCAGGACAATTAACGCACCGAGGTGGTGGGGTGCATGTATATTCCTCACGAAGAGGACGTCCACAATCGCCACAAAGGGGCTCAGCCTCACACCGCGACGACATGTGCCCAAAGCGGAAACACCGAAAACAGCGCATAGGAGGCGGGACGTAAGGTCGCACTTTGCACCAGTAGCACATCACCTTTAACTTCTCTGGGAGAACGTCCCCCTCGAAGGCGAGAATAAAGGCCCCGGTGTCGACGCGACAGTCTTTGGGGCCGCGCTGGACTCGCCGGACGAAATGCACGCCTCGGCACCCCAGGTTGGCCCTGAGCTCCTCATCAGATTGCAGCAGGAGGTCCCAATGAAAACTAACCCCTGCGTCCTATTTAGTGCCAGATGCGGGACAATGGACACTGGGATGTCCCTTAGGTGGTCGCACACCTGGAGCGCCGCCGACTGTGTGGCGGAGGTGGTCTTTATAAGAACGGACCCCGAACGATCCTTACTGAGAGCCTCGATTTCCCCGAAGATGTCCTCAATGTGCTGAACAAAGAACATGGGCTTGGAGGTGGCGAACGTCCCCCCATCGGTTCGAGAACAGACCAAATAGCGGGGGAAGTACTTCGCCCCAAGCCGGCAGGCCTGTCCCTCCTCCCAGGGAGTGGCCAAGGGGGAAAGGGCAGGAAAACCAGAACCAGAGACAGTACCTTTCCTTTTGAAAGACTCGGCCGCACAGCGACCTGATACGTGTTGACGTTTCATCTGCGAAACGTCCGCCCCGATACCACCCACTCCGACCAGGGGCTCTCCCCTCGGGCGTCACCCAGCCTCAGCAAGGGCCACCTGGCAGGATGACCGTTGCTGGGAGTCCCGATGCCCCAAGGAGACGGGCATCTACTCCTTGGCCGACGTGGGCAGGGTGCAGCTCAGGTATCGGCAGTACGATCCCTGTGTTGTCAGGGGGCTACAACCTAGAGGGTACATGACGACCCCACCACAACGGGCTGGCTACCGTGCTGGATTTCGGGTGCCATGGAAAGTCCATCATGATCGTAGGTGCAGATGGGGACACAGTAAGGGCGTAACTTGTACAACCCATCAGGCGTTTAGGCCCAATTTGAGGAATAGTGGGTATGGTTACAACACCGGTACAATGCTGAGTGCCAAGGTCTTAGTGCACTGAGGACCAGTGGTACACTACGTAAGGCGTCCTTCCCCGAAAGGCTCGTACTTCTGTAGAATTTTGAAAAATGGAGGTCAAACCTCAAGGGGGACCATCACATGGAAGGCCGAAACGGTTGAAACTCCTTTTAGTCGCCTCTTACGACAGGCAGGAATACCTCGGGCCTATTCTTACCCCGGACCCGCAGGGGGGGGGGGGGGGGGGGGGGATCTTAACACTGAAATTTTCAGAGTTGTCTTTTGTGCCCACCACCTCTGGATCCTCAGTCCAACAAGTGGTGAATGCACACTCCCACAGTTCATTGAGTAAGACCTGACTTAAAATATGCATTAGGCAGGATTACACCTAAACCATATAGTGAGATGTGGCCAAGACTTCACAAAGATGGGGAGCCATTAAAAAATCTCAATACATGCACTTCTTTCTTTCTTCCAAACTATTTCCACCAGACACTCTCACCTCTCGTTGCCTGCGTTTGAAGGAAGGCAATAAAATTTTCTGTGTGTGCGTCTAACTGGAAGTAGTTCATGTTGAGTAATACCCACAGCAGCATCAGAAGTGTTAGCCAATGAGGACAGAAATGACAGTCTCTTTGCCTCATGCCCCAGCCGCCTACCACCACATTCCTCACTCGCTCTCTGCCCACCTGCTCTGCACTGTTCCTGTCACAGGCTTCAGTTCAATCTTAACTAAACCAAAATCTGCTCTGCAATGACCAAAGACTGCTTGTTAGTGTTCTAGTAACATTATTTTATGCCTACCACCGAAGATCTATTATAAATCTTATTTTTACACAATGCAATCAGATAGATAGCTATAGGGATGTACAACAGTAATTTACAATGTGCTTATCACGTCCTAATAGCCTAATTCAAAACAAATGGATTCAAATAGGCCACAAACAGCCCTAAAAGCACAAGACACATCTCTGACCTTATTGTGATACCAAACAAGGCAATACTTACATGAATGTAAACCACATCAAATATTCATCACAGATCTGTGCGGATTACATCGCATCACAAACCCACAAAACCATGGCACAATAAAAAAAACCAGGGTAGCACATTCAGGCTGCAGTGACAGGCATGCAAACCATCCCACATTAACAAAAACAAACCTCAGTCAGCTAGCTCGGCCTGGCTGCTACTCTGGACTGATTGGGGGAGCAGGTTCAGGAACGCCAAAACTCTGGTGGATTGTGGTCACACAGCACCCGTCTAAGGAGGAAGGGTACACCCACTTTTGCACCAAGCCAAGCAGAAGGCAAGCAAATGTCTCTGCCCAAAATCAAATCATATACTATCCCCTTTCAAGAGCTTTAGGCTAAATGCAACAGTCTCCCAAGTTTCCCCGAGTTTTCACCCCTGTTTTCCAAGTTGTTGGACATCCTGACAATGATAGAATGAATGAGCATCAATATTAAGGGCTTATGAAGCACTTTGGAGTGTTTTATATCCAAAATACATTGAAATCCCCAAGACAAAGACAGTTATTTGTTTACCTAAATAAAATATATTGTTGGTGGGCATGAATAGTACTGCCGATTCTCTTACAGCTAACACTGTGAACCTAAATCAAGTATATTCTTTTTTTAATTTTGAAAGTTTATGTAAGGCCAAAGGAAGATAACACCCACCACGGCAGGTTTATATGTGTACTAGCTCTGCAGGTGAAGAGATTGAAAGAATGTATGAGGAGACAAAGGAAATTATTCAGATAGTTAACATAGAGGAAAATTTAATTGCGATGACAGATTGGAATTACTAGGAAAAGGAAGAGAAGGAAAAATAATAGGAGAATATTTGACTGGATGAAAAGAATCGAACAGGAACCTACCTGATAAAATTTTGCACATATTGTAACTTAATCATTGCTAACTCTTGGTTTAAGAATCATAAGAAGATTGAACAATGGAGACTATAGGGTGAAATATCAACAATATTATGAAAAGGATAGACAGTTACCCACTGTAAAGGTGACCCTTTACCTTTAGTTGCAGACAGGCACAAAAAAACACACGCGCGCGCGCCCGCACGCACGCAAGTACACTTCATGCACACATGACTTAACACCAGCAGCTCCAACCGGACTCCATAATTACAGTCAGAGCTGGCAGTGGCAGCGGTTGTGTGCACATGAGGTGTGCATTTTCTTTGCTGAAGAAGGCTTTGACCAAAAGCCATAATTTGTAACAGTCTTTTCATTGTGCCTATCTGAAACTCAACATATAAGGAGAATGTATAGCCTATATAGAAGAGAACTGGTCACAATGGAAGATTTCAGAGTGACTATATAGTGGTAAGACAGATTTCAAAACCAGATTTTAAACTGCAAGACACTTTATTGCTTATGAACTGCAGGTTGAAACAGAAGAAATTGCAAACAAGTAGAGAATTAAGGAAATGAGGCTTGGATGAAGTGGAATAATTAGAGTTTATTGGGAGCTTCAGTACAAGCATTAGGCAATGTTTGATTGAAGCAGGGAAATGGAAAACTGAAGAAGATGAATGGGTAGTCATGAGTGATAAATCAGTAAAGGCAGCAGAAAACTAAGTACACAAGACCTAGTATAAATCCATCAATACCCAAGGGGTACGAATTGAACTGACAGGAGAAACTATAAAAAAATGTGGCAAAAAGAAGTAGGTGAACAGGAATGTCTAAAAAAAATGACTTCGGCAGAAAGTCCAGAATGACCAGAAGACAAATGCATATATAACTTCGGGAAAAGAGAGATATTACTGATATGAAGATCAAAGAGCCCTTTGGGAAGAGAGATGCAACTGCATCAATATCAATAGATCATATGGCAAACAGGTACTAAGCAAATAAAAGTGGAAAGGTGGAGGAAACATACAGAGCGGCTGTACAAGATAAATGAAGTTGCACAAAATATTAAATTATAAAACAGAAAGTGGAAGTAGATGAGGGTAACATGGGCGATACAATACTGCAAGGAGAATTTCACAGCACACTGTAAGATCCAAGTTGTAACAATACCTCTGACATAGATGACATTCCCTCAGAATTATTAGGATCCTTAGCAGAGCCAGCCGTGATAGAAGTATTCCACCTGATGTGCAAGACATGAGATAGGAGAAATGCACTCATATTTCAGGAAGAAGAAAATGATTATAATTTCGAAGACAGCAGGTACTGACAGATGTGAATATTATCAAACTATCAGCTTAAAAATTCATGGCTGCAAAATACTGACAAATCATTTACAGAAGAATGGAAAAATCTAGTAGCAGCAGACCTCACATAACACACAACAAAATACTGAATATGACTTATCTTCTATAATAAGTTAAAGAAATACAAATATATGTTTACAGCATTTCTAGACTCAAAGGAAACTGGAATACACTGACATTCTGAAGGTAACAGGGATAAAATACAGGAAGTGAAAGATTGTATACAGCTTGTATCCCTGTCACACTGGAGTTGCAAGGGTTGCACAACATTCAACGAAAACAATATGGGAGATGCGACTAACACAGGGTGGTAGCCTGCCCTCTATGTCATTCAGTCTGTACTGGAGAAGGAATTAAAATTCAAAGGGAGGAAATAAAAACTTTGTTGTTTGCAAATGACACTTTAATTCTGTCATCAGTAAAGGAGTTGGATGACCAGTGAAATGGCTGGATAAAGCTTGTTTTGAAAATATATTATAGGATGAGCATTGCAAAGTAAATCAAGTGGTAACAGAATGTAGTCAAAATAAATCAGGCAATGCCGAGGGAATTCGATTAGGAAGTATGATACTACAAGTAGCAGATGGGTTTTGCTATTTAAACAGAAAAATAACTTGTGCTGCCAGAAGTAGAGAGGACATAAAATACAGACTGTCTATACCACGGAAAGGTTTTCTTAAAAGGGGGAATTTGTTAACATCGAATATAAATGTAAGCCTAAAGAGAGGTTTTATTGACAATGACAAGCATGTCACAGTCGATGGCACCTCTAACACCACAGCTTTCCAAACTTTTTCTAATGGTGGCATCCTTCTAATACGTACAATTTCAGAAGATACACTTTCACTAACATTAAAAAAAAAGAGATTATATTATATCAAATGATACTTTACAGAAACATTAATTTTCAGGCTGCATTTCTAAGTACAGTATAATTATACATTGAACACCTTTTCAGTACTATTATGAATTCAGTGAACCACATGGGCTTGATGAGCATTACATATCTCTTATGCTAGCTTGGGGGTGGAACACATGCATTTCCTCATACAACTTTCTTAACTCCCACATTTAACTATTTTTGTATTAGTCATAATAGAAAACAGTCTTTCACATGATTATGTTATAGACAAAACATTTGTCTTCTTTGTATTTCATGTTGGCGGGTTTGAGACACACTATTTGATGGTTGTTTTGTATCTACTGAAGTTTCAGGCATATTGCCTGACTGTTGCTCCACATCTTATTTTTCATAAACTGTCTAATGTCTTTTTCTAATACTAAATTATACAATTCGATGACATTTGCTGGCTGGCATGTCTTTGCCTTTCAGTAGGATGTGGTGGTCAAATGGTTCAAATGGCTCTGAGCACTATGGGACTTGACATCTGTGGTCATCAGTCCCCTAGAACTTAGAACTACTTAAACCTAACTAACCTAATGACATCACACACATCCATGCCCGAGGCAGGATTCGAACCTGCGACCGTAGCAGTCGCGCTGCTCCGGACTGCGCGCCTAGAACCGCTAGACCACCGCGGCCGGCGATGAAGTGGTCAATGAGTTTGTAAACTCTTTATATTCTAGTAATTATCCCTGCACAATTCTATGAGTGAATTACGTTTCCTACTTGACCATCTATATACTCGCAGAATCAATGCACAAAGTAGTACAGCACTATTACTATTCCATGAGTGCGTAATTACTCTTTGTAATATTCTCTCTGGTGTGTTGAGAGGACTTCTAGGATCTTCTCCATACCGAATAGCCGGACTGATTAATTGTAATTTTGCTATCAAGATTGCTGGAAGAAAGATATTGAAAATATATTGTATGCTACTCAAGAAAGTATGTACTAAGAATTTACATCAAAGGTGTGTAAGGAATTTCATTATATATGTATTCTCTAATTGGAAATTTGCACGGAGGTGTCGTTTCGTTGGTAACCAGAAGGGAACTTTCTATGAATTGAAACGAACCTGCAATTATTAGATCCAAGAGCTCCATTATTTCATCAGATAATTAAACTATCAAAGCAAACTTTCCGCTCAATCTGAGGTTTCCCGGCTGACTACGCAACACAAGAAAACCAAGACATTTAATTTACACAGGATTGCAGATCGCTTCGAATCATCGAGACTGCGGACAATGAGAGACATTGTCCACTTCTGATTTAAGAAGTAAAGCTTAATTATAACTTTCTTGAGTGACTGTAATATGGCTGGTTATGAATGAGATCATTAATAAAATACTAATAACTAACTTTCCTCCTCACCAGCAACCAGTATAAACACAATATTAATTAAAATTATAAGTTGTCTCTCGTGCATCACTGGAAGGATGGTGGTGGCAGTGGTACAGTCATTACATGGGGGACTGTGGAGTGATAAAGTGTGGACTGTACATGGGGCAGGACATAAGGAAACAGTATAAAAAGTGGGGCTAAGGCAGTGTGTGTTCTGTGACTGACGTGAAATTTGCAATGATTACTGTGGTTAAGTCTGCGGAGATTTTGAGCTGCTGCC
The DNA here is from genome assembly GCF_023864345.2 of Schistocerca serialis cubense. Taxonomy (NCBI): domain Eukaryota; kingdom Metazoa; phylum Arthropoda; class Insecta; order Orthoptera; family Acrididae; genus Schistocerca; species Schistocerca serialis. The sequence continues at coordinate 94,821,032 of NC_064646.1, read as the reverse complement.
TGCAGAGAAGAGCAAGGTCTGTATAGCATGATCATGACAGTATGCTGCTTTTGATGGAATGTGGTAGATGGGAGTAGCTTCCTGTCCTGTAGCACAGATGGGCTGAGTCAAGGGATAGTTGCGTAGTATGCCTTCTTGGTAATTCCACATGGAAGAGAATTTGCTGCTCTGAACTGAGATTATTCGTTGCTTATTGTCACTGTTTTGCCACAAACTCATGGCCAGTATTCTTGGTCTTTGCCTTGTGGCCCCCTAAGCATTATAGAACTCGCATAACAGAACAGATGTCATTGGTGATTGTGGTACAAGTATGACGTCTACAGTATAGTGATGTGGGGACTGGGTTATAGTGTGTATTTCGTATCAACTCATTTTCACCTACCTGTGGAGTGCTAACTCTCTCATCAGATCTCTTGTGAATTTTCTGTATGCTGACAGGCAGCAGGAGCTGCACCTTTAGTGTGTCTGTTTTAGATTAATCTTCGGCTTATCTCCGTGGACAGAGTTTAGAGAGGCCCAAACAGTTAATGGTGGTTACATGAGTGGAAATGTACCACACTAGTGATGAAAGACTCAACTACATGGGCAATTTTCTCGACATTCTTAAGTTATGTAAATGTTTATTTTGAATCTTTAAGTCCTAAATTAATGTGCTTTTAAATTGTAGTTTTCAATTTAGAGATGCTATTACTGGTAGAAGCTGACCTCGGGGAAGATCAGTTTGGATTCTGTAAAGATGTTGGAACACGTGAGGCAATACTGACCCCACGACTTATCTTAGAACATAGGCTATGGAAAGGCAAACCTACATTCCTAGCATTTGTAGACTTAGAGAAAGCTTTTGACAATGTTGACTGGAATACTCTCTTTCAAATTCTGAAAGTGGCAGGGGTCAATTACAGGGAGCAAAATATTATTCACAATTTGTACAGAAACCAGATAGCAGTTATAGGAGTTGAAGGGCATGAAATGGAAGCAGTGGTTGGGGAAGGAGTGAGACAGGGTTGTAGCCTATCCCCAATGTTATTCGATCTGCATATTGAGCAAGCAGTAAAGGAAACAAAAGAAAAATTTGGAGTAGGAATTAAAATCCATGGAGAAGAAATAAAAACTTTGAGGTTTGCTGATGACACTAATTTTGTCAGAAACAGCGAAGGACCTGGAAAAGCAGTTGAACGCAATGGACAGTGTCTTGAAAGGAGGATGTAAGATGAACATCAACAAAATCAAAATGAGGATAATGGAATTTAGTCAAATTAAATCAGGCGATGCTGAGGGAATTAGATTAGGAAATGAGTCACTTAAAGTAGTAAAGGAGTTTTGCTATCTGGGGAGCAAAATAACTGATGATGTTCAAAGTAGAGAGGATATAAAATGTAGACTGGCAATGGCAAGCAGAGAATTTCTGAAGAAGAGAACTTTCTTGATATGGAGTATAGATTTAAGTGCCAGGAAGCCTTCTCTGAAAGTACTTGCATGAAATGTAGCCATGTATGGAAGTGAAACATGGACAATAAATAGTTTACACAAGAAGAAAATAGAAGCCTTCAAAATGTGGTGCTACAGAAGAATGCTGAAGATCAGATGGGTAGATCATGTAACTAATGAGGTACTGAATCCTCCCACTGCCACCTACCTAGTCCTGTCACAGGCAGTCCTATTCCATCAAAAACAGGACCACATGTAAAAGTAGTCATGGACCTACCGACTTAACTGCAATCACGGTGCTGCTTTAGTTGTAGCCAAGACCACTAACAAGCTGTGTGTCTATATGAATGAATGACAACTGCCAAACAGTGGGCAAGAGAAAGGTAGACCACGCAATAACTGTTCATGCCACCAAGTACTACGTGCAGGACTCACAAGTGTGTTGGATTTCAATGATAGTTCCACAGCCTGTGCAATCTGGATTCTTCCCACTGACACCAGCTTTTCTGAACTGTGCAGATGGGAACTATACCTGCAGTATTTCTTCCATTTCCGTGAACCCCTGGACTCTGCCTTCCCCAGTCTGTGTTCTCCACCTTCTTCCATTTCTTTCCTGCCCCCACTTTAGCCCTACACACATCTGTCTCAACTACATTCTCCTTTCACATTCTTTACTTCTCTCCTCTCCCCTTTCGTCCTCCAACCCCCCCCCCCCCCCCCACATATACGCTCCTTAGCACAACCTACCGATGCTGGACCTAACACCCACTACGCTGTCCCCACCACATCCCTGCATGTTCCCACAGGCAGCATTATCATATTCCCCACCCTTATACTGCTGTCCCTCCATCCCTTCTATAGACTCGCTACCCACACCGGCAAAGATCACTGCTGTTTACCTCAAAGTCTGGCCTTAGTCTTGTGTGAAGATGACAACTGTAATGTATGCATGAGAGCTAAGCATGTGTGAATGTATGTTTCAGTTTGTCTGCCTCTGATTAAGGACTTATGCAATAGGTAGTAACTTCTAGCATCTAGGTGATGAGTAGCAATCTTATCCTTTTCGTGATTATGATAATTCACTTTCACAGGACATTTAGGCATTAATTACAGTCAGGCGCCATAACAATGCTCAGTGCAGTTAAACTTTACTATGAGCCATCTGCGTGCTGCTCTTGTTTGTGGTACGGCACAAATTTTGCATTGCCTGTGCTTTTATCATTGGTGGCAGCCAGATTGAGACAAGCTTCTGTAGAGCAAATTAGTTAGCCAGAAAATGAGAAAATATGAATGACTCAAGTTTTTTTACACAAACATTTTTGGCCAGATGTCTACATTTATGACACAAATAAAGATCAGAATACGACATTTCACTTGGGGTGACAGACGCTCAAGAACTGTTCGTACTGTGGAGATAGTCTGTTCTTTAATTTTCACTGTTGCAGGATTCTGATTTATCTATTACTGACTTATTTAGCAACTTGTATGGTGAAATATTACTAATGAATTTTTTTTCTTAAATGTGGAATGTTGTGTTGGTGACAGACAGCAACTGATTATTCACGTTTCATGGATGGCCCTGTATTAGTTTTTTAGTTATGCTGCATTTGGCATTTTCATTACAGAAGCAAATAGGCAGTTTGGCATTTTTTATGTTGCATCAGGTAATATGGGGCCTATCTAAATTACAGAATTATTTGTGTGAAAGTCTGACTGCAAATAATCTGTATACAATGGCGAATTTTTGTTCCGATGAGTGACGAATTACACACTCTGTGTAGATGGCCTGTCCTCTCAATTCTACTGTAACATTATATGACCATTTCTATTATTGGTATATACAGCACTTTCTATGGTGAAATATTAGTAATTCATTGCAGAATGTTTAGTTGGTGAAGGACTGGTATGAATAATACACATTTTATGGGCGGTCCATTATTAATTTTCTACTTCTGCTGTATTTTAGTGTTTCTGTTATTGATGTATTTAGGCAATTTGGCATTCTTTATGTTGATGTTATCATGATCTCTACGTAAATTACGGATATTTTTGTTTTGTGACATTCTGATCAGAATTGCATACAGTAGTGGATTTTGGTTGCAATGATAGATTAATTACAAGCACTGCACAGATGAACTGTTCTTTAGTTTTTTTCTGTTACAGCATGTTACCATTTTTATTATGACCAGTGGCCTAGCCATGTCTAGATTAGGTGGGAATGTGAATGATTGCGAGTTGGCAAAGCCAACTAATGTGGAAGCAGAACTGGATATGGTGACTGACTAACCTGCAGCAAAGCCTGAGGTCTTTGTTAGGTTGGAATGTAAGAGTTTGGTTGTGAATTGTCGAAGCCAACAAATCAGGAAACTGGTTATGTTGTTGGACTGACATGTAGTGTAGCCCAAGACCTACGTGAGAGTGATGTGTCTGAACCAGTAACCGTATGGGGAGTGAGAAACAGAAACTAATGTCAAGTTCCATTAACATGTTTTGTTTTGTTGCAGAGATGCTTTAGATCGCACCACATCGAACAAGGGTGGGTTTGCACAATGGAGGCTATTTTGCCCTAACCTAAGGAAAAAATTACTGAAGCATTGTCTTAACTTTCTGACAAAGCTTATTTGTCTCTAATCACCTTAGGGGAGCCCCACACAACTGCATGCTTGGCAAGCACTCTTGCGTAAACATGCTTGAGAGTAAGAAATTTGTACTAGCATCAGTACAGTACAACCAGCTTGAATTTCAATAGTCAATGCTTGTGCCAGTGTTCAAGCATGTATACGCTTGAGCTTGTCTACCAACAAAGGGAGGCATGTGTAAGCCTTTGTCAGTGATCTGGTTTGATTTAATTTTTATTTGGTCCTGTTAAATTATGTTTTGCACAAAGGCTGTACTGCAATGCAGTTCAAATCAAAGAATACAATATTACATAGAAGGAGAGTCAACACTACTGTGAGATAGTTTCCACAGTATGTCTACCATGAATAGCTAATATGGGAATTACTTTTACATTTACTAGTCTTTTCTTCATATAATGTTTTTATCTTCCGATTTTTTTTTTCTGTAACACAAGCAAAAAGGTTGCCAAAGCAAATGTATCATTGTCCAGGTCCAACATTTCCTAGTAAACAAACTAATGCTTGTACAACCATGCTTGAACTGTGTGTAGGCGTCAGGAATTTGTGCACGACTGCTGCTCAAGCACATAAAAAAATAGTTATTTACATGGAAAAGCGCTATCTACCAAAATAAGTTCATCACGATGTTATGTACTAATCCCTGCATGTCACACAAAGTAGTACGTATCTGGAAAGTTAGGTACAGGCAAAAATACATTGCTGTAAATGGGGATGATTTCAATGAACCTATGGAATTCATTAACACTGCTGAAGTGCCCTGCAGCCCATTATTCTGGCAACAATATATTACTATGTGGAACAATAGGTGCAATGAAACTGCTGCTTTTGGACTTAGGTTCTCGGTGCGAACTTGCATAAGTAAGTGTACTTGACAACAGGTAGGAGACAAAGAAATTGAAAAAGTGATGAAACTAATTAACTATAGCGTCACTTAGAACTATGGTAGACCTGCATTAGATGAACTACTTTTCCTTGACAGATTAAGAAATATTTACACAGGTAATGAGCTGAGTTATTGTAAGCAGACACCATTATAACCTAACTTATCACTAAAAAGTACACAAGGGAAGGTTTTGCTGCAGATGAATAATGTAAGATTTATGACTTCATTCATGGAAGTTAAAAACATGAAACTATGAAGAAAAATTTGGAGTAGGAATTAAAATCCAGGTACAAGAAATAAAAACATGGAGGTTTGCTGATGACACAGTAATTCTGTCAGAGACAGCGAAGGACTTGGAAGAGCAGTTGAGCGGAATGGACAGTGTATTGAGAGGAGGATATAAGATGGTCATTAACAAAATAAAAACTAGGATAATGGAATGTAGTTGAATTAAATCAGGTGATGTTGAGGGAATTAGATGAGGAAATGAGACAAAGTAGTAGACGAGTTTTGCTACTTGGGCAGCAAAATAACTGAGGATGGTCGAAGTCGAGAGGGTATAAAATGTAGACTGGCAATGGCGAGGAAAGCAGTTCTGAAGAAGAGAAATTTGTTCACACTGAATATAGATTTAATTGTCAGGAAGTCTTTTATGAAAGCATTTGCTTGGAGTGTAGCCATGTAAGAAAGTGAAACAAGTACAATCAACAGTTTGGACTAGAAGAGAACAGAAGCTTTTGAAATGTGGTGCTACAGAAGAATGCTGAAGATTGGATAAATGGCTCACATAATGAGGAGGTACTGAAAATAATCTGATAAAAGATTAATATGTGGTGCAACTTGACTAGAAGAAGGCTTTGGTTGGTAGGACACATTCTGAGGCATCAATGTCTCCCCAATTTAGTACTGGAGGGAAGCATGAAAGGTAACCATCATAGAGGGAGACCAAAAGATGAATACACTAAGCAGATTCAGAAGGATGTAGGTTGTGGTAATTTCTCTGAGCTGATGAGTCTCGTACAGGATAGAGTAGCGTGGAGAGCTGCATCAAACCATTCTTTGGACTGAAGACCACCTACAACAACACAGACCAAATAAAATACGATCACGGAAAACAGCTGACCTTACACATAAAGAGTGTTGGTTTGTAAACAAAATAGCTGGAACTGATTATGTTTCACAAGCTGTTCGGCTCACTTTCTGTAAACCTAATAGCACTAACTATGAGCAACAGCTTCAAATAAAGTAAATTTAACAAATTTATTTACAACAAGCTTTTCATTCTGATGGTTCAACAGAAGACTGAATATACAATCTGTATGTATTAGTTGGTTCTTTGCATGCGTAGCTGAACTGTGCAAATGAACTTTCCCTATCATGAGTGGAGAAAAATATCTTGTTTTGCACTGAACTAGAAACTGTTAAAAGGTTGTCCAACAGTTACTAGGCTACTGGGTTAAAAATTGAATGAACAGATGGCAGAAGAGAATGAAGACAAACCATAATAATAAACTCGTGCTGTTTATTCTAGTTATCCTTTTTGTATTTTATACCTGTGATTTTGCTGCCTTTTATTCATACATAGTCTTTAGATGTATTAAATCAATAATATAAATATATAGCTGACTTAATAATCAATAGTTATTAGGTGAATGTTTGAAGAGACATCTAGCACATGACTTTTTAAAGCATTAGTCTTGGCAGGCGTACATTTCATCAAAAATATACTTGACCTTTTGTTTACTACTAGTAACTTTAGCAAATTTTCTAACTAGGTGAACATACTACATTCACTGATAGTGCTAATTTAAAAGAATAAAATAGTATTGAAGTGGGACTTTCACAGGAAAAATCTATAACCCAAAATTTGTTAGAATGTGCACCCTCTGTTTGTATATTTATACTGTATGCAGTGACTACACTCAAAGCATTAAATTCATTTATTAATCAGCAACATGATGGATAAATGTTATTTTCACACTTTGATTAGACTGATATCTGCAGACCATTAACTAAAAAAATTATGTTCGATAGTTAATTTACGAAATATTTTTTCAAACATTTGGTGACTTTAATGCTATAGCTGAAACTGATAAAACAATCTGCATTTTTATATATACCAGTATCGACATAGAAAGCATTTAACACATATCTATTGTAATAATTTCTTTCTATCAGTTTATGAAGTAGGAGAGAACCAAAATACACAGTAAAGAACCTCAATAAACTCACAGTTCAAATAATTAGGATTTGCGAGGCACTGAACAAATTCTAGTTCCACCTGAAATCTCAGGCGTTGTTGTTCCTCCGTTTCTGGACCGCCCACTGAAATTAGAAGGTAATTTCGTGAACATTTGCACTCCGTTAAAGAAACATGTTGACATACTTAGTGAGCTGACACGTATAATATTAGTTTGTTATACTAAAACTCATCTTCACTACAACGAGTTCAGTAATAAGTGATCAAACGTGGAGGGATACTGAATGAATATATGAATCTACAAACATATATTGTGATAACTTCTACTGTCATGATCATATGTTCCAAGTATTAACTAAGAAAACAAATCACATTTCTACGAAAAACATAAATCGAATTCACCTGGAAGTAGATCAACTCTTCGATTATTCATAATCAACAAGGAATATAAGAACTCCCTCGCGGGAACTCAACTACAATTTTATTACGACACACCACCCTCCGCCCCTAAACTCGGCCGCAACACAGACGGCCATATTAATCCTCGCAGCGCAAAACGCTACTGCGATGGTTATTGTGCCGCGCTTCATGTATTGCAAAGATGTGAGACACGCTCACTTATCCAAGGATTATCTTTATATTTCCAACGAACGAGAAACAAATGTGTTTCATCGACCGAACGACGTAAATACAAACAGCTGCTCACTTCGCTGTATACGCTCCTCACATGCGAGAGTATTGAAATCCTAATGGTAAATTGGCGAAGCATTCGCACCGAAGTGCCAGAGTTTGAAGCGCCCATAAAAAGCAGTTGACCTTACATAATACTAAGTACAGAAAGCTGGTTGAATCCTGAAATTGATGGCAATGAGACTTTTACGGAAAATATAACCGTATATCGAAAAACTAGGCAATTGGGAAATGGAGGTGGTGTATTTGTCGCATTATATGAATCTATCGAGATAGAAACTGAAGTTGCATGCGAGACAGATTGAGCAAGACTCGGTATTAGGAGTAGGCATAAGATGATAATTGGATCCTTATATCGCTCAGCAGACTCGTTTCGTGATGTAACCGATAACTTTAGAGAAAGCCTTAATTCACTTTTATGTGTCACAGAGTAACATCTCTGATTGTAAATGAGGATCGCTTCTCCGCCAGGCGGTAGGGGTCAATATTCTTCGTACGCTCGTAACGCTTACACCACGGTTTAACGGAAAAGTCGCGACACTTCGCCTCGATTTTGTTGCCTATTGCGCCAGCAGCACGCCAAGGGGCCAGTAAGTAAAACTGTTGAGTTCGGCGCAATCGTGGAAGCAAATCGTAGTTGTTTATTTTTGTTTGTACAACGGTTTTTGCAAGTGGGAGCGTACTTAGCGCAATGAATTGCAGTAACAACAAGAATAAGATATCACATCTGTCTTTTTTTTTAGGTTTTCTGAGCACCCTGAGAGGTATATACCATCGTGTTACTTAACTGTATCGTCAGGATTCGGTTGCAAACTACATGCATATTGGTGATTAATGTTTCGTTTTAGGAGCATAAAATGGATAGTGAAAAGCAGGCGAGAATATTTTGTGAAATAAGACCCTGTTTACCTTTATAATAACGTTAAGTCTTGTTCGCTACGCGTCGAGCAAAACTAGTTCATGAATGTAGACATTAATAAACTCGTGCGGAATGCAGTAACCACACTGACATCCCAAATAAGCCACCTCAACTGACGATATGAAGAGGAAACTGCCACAAAGATTGGACAATCCGTCTAAAGCTGTAAAACACTCATACGGCACAGAAGCAGCGAGTTCAACTCTCCATATTTCAGCGAAACATTCATCTGAATCGTCACTACAGACCTGCTTTGACGACGATGTGGTAAAATTAAATGCAGTTAGTCGTGGTCAGAGAAAGCGTGTGGAGTATCAGAACGTGCAGATCGCTAGACTTTGTGCAAAACTATTACGGGACAAGGAAAGTGCCTATCATATTAAGTACAGACACAACAGAAACTGTGACAGAAGGATCAAGTGCAGAAGGATAAACACATTTTGAAGACTACAGGATCCCGATATTAAAAAAAAAGATGCCCTTGATTTGTTGTTAAGCCAGATTAGCATGCCATCTGTAAGATGGAAAGACGAAAATAAGCTGTTTGCGTTAATATTTACTGTAATACATCACGCAGGCATAAAGATTTTGTCAGAATGTTTTATGTTTCTATCAGTGCGTACATTACAGAGGTATGTGGAAGGCATACAAATAAAACGTGGGGTAAGTGACAATACGTTCCATCTTCTAAGGCAGAAGACACAGCATTTCTCCGAAACTGATAACCTAATGCTTATGTCATTGGATGCAAAGTCTAATGGCAAATTTTACAACACTTCTGACAGTATTATTGGCTTTGAGGACTTGGGGTTTACACTGACAGTATATTTCTCCCACTATTCGGCAGTTGCTTGTCCCACTTAGAATAATATAAAGATGAAGGTCGTACTTGTGGCAACATGTCTGTGACTCTTATGTGTGAATCTATGTGTTTATATTCGGTTCATATCAACATGGTAATCTGCAGTTCTATCCAACGTCACAAGTGTTTCTTTACGAATGTGTTGTAACTGGGCACTAGATTCATGATTTTTGTACCTAGTTGCTCATATTTTAGAATCATTTTTAGAAACATCTATCGAAACAAGGCCCCAGGAGTAGACAACATTCCATTAGAACTACTGACAGCCATGGGCGAGCCAGTCCTGACACAACTGTACCATCTGGTGAGCAAGATGTATGAGACAGGTGAAATACCCTCAGACTTCAAGAAGAATATAATAATTCCAATCCCAAAGAAATCAGGGGTTGACAGAAAATTACAGAACTATCAGTTTAATAAGTCACGGCTGCAAAATACTAATGGGAATTCTTTACAGATGAATGGAAAAACGAGTAGAAGCCGACCTCAGGGAAGGTCAGTTTGGATTCCATAGAAATATTGGAACACGTGAGGCAATACTGACCCTACGACTTATCTTAGAAGCTAGATTAAGGAAAGGCAAACCTACGTTTCTACGCTTAGAGAAAGCTTTTGACAATGTTGAGTGGAATACTCTCTTTCAAATTCTAAAGGTGGAAAGGGTAAAATACAGGGTGCGAATGGCTATTTACAATTTGTACAGAAACCAGATGGCAGTTATAAGAGTCAAGGGGCATGAAAGGGAAGCAGTGATTGGGAAGGGAGTGAGACAGGGTTGTAGCCTCTCCCCAATGTTATTCAATCTGTGTATTGAGCAAGCAGTAAAGGAAACAAAAGAAAAATTCGTAGTAGGTATTAAATCCATGGAGAAGAAATAAAAACTTTGAGGTTCGCCGATGACATTGTAATTCTGTCAGAGACAGCAAAGGACTTGGAAGAGCAGTTGAACGGAATGGATAGTGTTTTGAAAGGAGGGTGTAAGATGAACATAACAAAAGCAAAACGAGGATAATGGAATGTAGTCAAATTAAGTCGGGTGATGCTGGGGGAATTAGATTAGGACATGAGACACTTAAAGTAGCAAAGGGGTTTTGCTATTTGGGGAGCAAAATAACTGATGATGGTCGAAGTAGAGAGGATATAAAATGTAGACTGGCAATGGTAAGGAAAGCGTTTCTGAAGAAGAGAAATTTGTTAACATCGAGTATAGATTTAAGTGTCAGGAAGTCGTTTCTGAAAGTATTCGTATGGAGTGTAGGCATGTATGGAAGGGAAACGTGGACGATAAATAGTTTGGACAAGAAGAGAATAGAAGCTTTCGAAACGTGGTGCTACAGAAGAATGCTGAAGATTAGATGGGTAGATCACATAACTAATGAGGAGGTATTGAATAGGATTGGGGAGAAGAGAAGTTTGTGGCACAACTTGACTAGAAGAAGGGATCGGTTGGTAGGACATGTTCTGAGGCATCAAGGGATCACCAATTTAGTATTGGAGAGAAGCATGGAGGGTAGAAATCGTAGAGGGAGACCAAGAGATGAATACACTAAGCAGATTCGGAAGGATGTAGGCTGCAGTAGGTACTGGGAGATGAAGAAGCTTGCACAGGATAGAGTAGCATGGAGAGCTGCATCAAACCAGTCTCCGGACTGAAGACCACAACAACAACAACTATGTCTTCTGATATTACACCAATTCTTGGGAGAGAAAAAAAAGACAAGTATTTCGTAAATCACATAGGAAAGGGATGCAAAACAAGCATTATGCTTACGACGCAACTGACGTTCTCCTTTCTCGACGCATAAAGCACTAGTGTCGCTCCAGCTGTCCAACGGCTACAATTTTTACAGCAATGAATGTAGCGACTGTTATGTTAGACTGTGCTAACACATTGTAATGTATATGTGCTTGCTAACAAATATGTGGAAATCGTAACTCTATTTGTGTCACTATTCTACTATCAAGTGGCCGATACCCCATTTCCCACAGTGGTGACCAAGAATTTCCGCGCCGCCCCGTGATTTTGCTGTTAAGTCGAGATCTGCCGCGCCGTTTATGTCATCAAAAATGCTGTCGTTGCAAACGGTACAACCTCAACTTTTCTTCGTCAATGTCGACAACATCTATCAATAAGTGCTCGTGAATTCCATGAACGTCCTGTGTGCGGAGTCGCTAAATATCCGCCAAGGCTTGGACGATACTACAGTGCCAAACGACATAGCCACAATGCCTTTATTGTTCGTCACATTTTTGGACCAACCTCGCGTCGCCACCGATGCCAAGCAGCGAATTGTGCCACGACGAGTCTCGAACTTACTGAGTGACTTCACGATAATTACATATTTGACACACAAAAAGCAATGGCCGCCCGCCTTTGTAACAAACATTAATCTAAGTGCCTTCGACTTTCGCACGGGAAAAAACATAGCGTGTTCCAGTTCCAAATCCAGTGATTATGAATGTTAGGACATTAGCGTTAATGACCTCAATGATACGGACGCCTCCCGCAGTGCCATTATGGTTGAACAGCAATGGGTAGTGCCATACCACTATGTCTTTCCGTTTCATCACTCATCTGTCAGTGGACTGTGCGATCACAGTTTGCACCACCTTTCAGTACCTGTGGTTTCCAGTTTTCCAATTACTGTTCCAACCATTGCGACGAAATGCGAGTTCCGCGAAAGAGACTAAGACGTCACTCGTAATGCAGTTGCCCAGCTGCACTGGGAATCTCAACCGATTTGCTTCCAGTCCAGCACCCAGCATCAAAACCAACTATGGACTGCGTGAATGCATTTTCCAGGACATCGCTTCAGCGAAGCCAGATACCGCTGTCTTCCGGTTCGAGTGACGTCGCGCCCGCGTCAGCCACGCCTCGGATGACTGCATGTCTGCACGAACTCCATGAGACACAGTAAGTGTTGCTGCATAATAAATGTACTATGCTGTCCTCCTTTATAGTGGCAGGACCTCATGTACACTCTCACATGTGTTTTCCGCCATTTCAGACATCTGACATTGGGAAAGTCTTATCTACTGCATCAGTCTCATGACTTCACTCACATAATACGCCATTCTTCGAACAGCCACCCGAATTTAATGCACAACGCCAGCGTCACCTACACCAAGACATGACCCACCTCATTATCCACCGCCCTGCACCAAACCGCATTTCCTGCCTGTTTCGCACACCGAAGCTCCCACCCCTTGTGTGTCTCCTTTGCCATGCCATGTTCACCTTGTGATGGTGCCTTACAATCAAATCACTGATGGCCACCACCATCCAAAACTACCGTTGTTCCACCCTGCTTGTCCCGTGATGTGGTTTGACCTCAGCGACTGTTTGATGTCTGCCAGCGGCATCATTGGGGATGACGAGAAGTTCACCACCCTTCTTAACCACCACGGAGACAATGTGGATCTTATTAGTGATTGCTTCTAGATGTTTCCCCTTTCACAAATACGATACTGCCAAGAAACTACTGGTATGGCGACAGACACACACACCTGAGTAGCAGCTGCATCTCATCATCAATGAGAGTACTTTGGGCAACTACGGAGACAAATTGTCAGTACCACCACATCACTACATGCAGCTCAACAGCACTACAGTGCAGTCGATACCCAGTATTCCTGCACCAAAACCGATCTTGCATGATCCCAGCCAAGCAGATTCAACATTGTGTGCAGCCATAGACTTCCCGATGATGGCTGGACTGACCCAAACCGGGTCCTGCCCTGACGTCTATCACCCTGAGCACCTTTCATGGCTCCAGCTGACAACAGTTGTCTACCGTGACAGCTGTGATTGTCATTCTCCCAGCTGGCCACCACCCCAACTCGGTCCAACCGAAAGCTGTGCCGACCAAGTGATCACCTGCTTCCACAACCAACACACAACAGCGCTAAAGGTGGTTTTAAACCAGATTTTGCAGGATGCATAGCACTGCAGACAACTCTGCATCCATCCATATCATTATGGGTACCAGAAGTAGGAGCACCAGGCCATTCTTCACCGACAAGATGCCGCTGCACACCACAACAAACCAGCAATGATGTAGCATTTCAACAGGCAGATGGTCTCCGGCTATTCATACATGACAGACGCCTGCACACGTATTTCCTCGTCGATACCGGGGCAGCCATGAGCACCATACTGCCTGCTCTCGCACCTTCTACACTGTCCACGTCGCCACTGCAACTGCGCATTGTCAGTGTCACTGTAATCGCAGTTTCTGGAACTGCACACATCACACTCGACCTCAGTGCAGGCAAATACCTTGGACATTCCTAGTGGCAGAGACAGTTGAACCAATCCTGGGAGCCGACTTTCTTCGACACTACCAACTACTGCTGAATTAAAATCGCGCCCTCCCATTATGAGAGGACAGCTGGCAGTTGATCCATGGTGCCGTCAGTGATATGCTACTTGCCAGCGCTGCATCGCCCCTGGTCACGCCACCACTCGACACACCACTTGACCTGAAGCTCAAAGTGAATCACTTTTCAACTATCTATGCTTAAAGGCAGATGAGTACTCATCATTACATCATGAGAACGAGGTCACTCTCCTCACCAATGAATAACTACAGGGGTGCCATGACATCACTACATGCAAGCTCAACAGCATCTCATTGACCTTCAGCATCTCAACACCAATCACTACCATGGTGATGCTGCTATGGACATTTCTCAGGTTAGTGAAGCATCACAACCCCAACTCAAGTACGCTCCTGAGATAATGCTGTGTGACATTAACAGCAAGGGAGAATGACGCCATGCCCCACTTCCTGGACTTGCTCCATGCTCCCCCTTTAGACCACATACAATCTATGCCATGCAGGACCGTACAGACCACCACATTACAACCACATCAGGTCCCTACAGTCGCAGGTTCGAATCCTGCCTGGGGCATGGATGTGTGTGATGTCCTTAGGTTAGTTAGGTTTAAGTAGTTCTAAGTTCTTGGGGACTGATGACCTGAGAAGTTAAGTCCCATAGTACTTCAAGCCATTTTTGAACATCAGGTCTCCCTGTCTGGTTCTGAACACTATGGGACTTATTATCTGTGGTCATCAGTCCCCTAGAACTTAGAACTAGTTGAACCTAACTAACCTAAGGACATCACACACATCCAAGCCCGAGGCAGGATTCGAAACTGTGACCGTAGCGGTCACGCGGTTCCAGACTGAAGCGCCTAGAACTGCACGGCAACACCGGCTGGCCTCCCCCTGTCTGTTGTTTGTCCTGTTGCCTAGCTCCCCACAAACTTAAAGTGGCTAAAGCTGCCGTAGACGAACTTTTGCGAGGAGCAGGAAGAGGAGATTAGTGTTTAATGTACCGTCGACAATAGGTCGTTAGAGACAGAGTCAAAGCTCGGATTAGGGAAGGATGGGGAAGGCAATTGGCCGTTCCCTTTGAAAGGAACCATACCTGCATTTGCCTGATGCAATTTAGGGAGACTACAGAAAACCTAAATCTGGATGACCAGGTGTGGATCTGAACCATCGTCCTCCCGAATGCGACACAGTGTGATAACCACTGAATCACCTTTCTGCGTAAACTTTTGTGAGCTGGCATAATCAGACCATCAGGCAGTGCTTGGGACTCCCCAATTAAACTAGTTCCTAAAAAGAATGGTACTTGATACCTTTGCAATAACTACCGCTACCTCAATGCCCAAACAATCATCGCAGCTACCAATTCTGAACCCTCATCTTGACCGGGGCAAAAATATTCAGCATCGTTGATTGTGAAACAGCATACCTGCAAATTCTCATAGATTATGAAGACGTACCAGAACTTACGATAATCACGCCATTCTGTCTCTTTGAGTTTTCTGCATGCCATACAGACTAAGAAACGTGGCACAGACATAGCAGAGATTTATTGATAGGGTACTGTTCAATTTGCCTTTTTGTTTTGCCTGTCTAGATGACGTCATAATCGTTTTGCAAAACAAGCAAAACCATGACGACCACCTACGTGTCGTCCTTGATAAGCTGACCTCTCAAAGGGTCATGGTAAATGATGACAAATACCATCTTTGGCAACCCGATGTGACCTTTGCTGGACACCACGTTGACATGTCTAGGCCGGCCGCTGTGGCCGAGCGGTTCTAGGCGCTTCAGTCCGGAACCGCGCTGCTGCTACAGTCGCAAATTCGAATCCTGCCTCGTGCATGGATGTGTGTGATGTCCTTAGGATAGTTAGGTTTAAGTAGTTCTAAGTCTAGGGCTGATGATCTCAGATGTTAAGTCCCATAGTGCTTAGAGCCATCTGGACCATATGACATGTCTAGAGTGCGTCCTACTCCTAAGAAAACTGACCAGACACGCCTCCTCCCACCTCACAACAAGAGCTGTGCAGGTTTTTGGGGGTTATAAATTTCTACAGGAGCCAACTGCCACACACCACTGAGGCTTTGCTATCACTCACCCAAGCACTGCACCACAAGAATATGTCTGGTAAACGATGCCTCAATTAGACACCACAACACCTGTTATAAGCCATGACTTTCACCCACTCATCGCCTGACGCACATATAATTATTGTGTCAGATGCTAGCAATCATGTGATCAGGGCTACTTTGTAGCAAGAGATTGGTGGAACCACTCCCCCGCTCGTGTTTTTCTCATGCAAACTTACCAACACCAGAAAAAGTGGCCCACAACTGACCATGGACTGCTATCCACGTATGAAGCAATTGATCACTTTTCAAGGAGATATTGAGGGGAGACCTCTTAACATATATACAGACCATCGCCCATCGGTAGACGCATTCCGCAACCTGTCGGCAGATTCTGCACCCAGGAGATACTGCCACCCAGATTTCGTAGCACAGTTCACTTCTGACATGCGATATGTTAAAGGTGATGGTAATATTGTGGCAAACTGTCTTTCCTGTATCAAAGCTACCTCTGTCCAGTTGGACTTCGATAGAAGCGCAGATGCACAAGCTACAGATCCTATTTCCACAGCTTGGTTAACAAACCAGACACTGGACTTCAGTTGCAGCAATGCACACTACCAGGCGCGACAAAACAAGTAGTTTGGTGTGACGTTTGAAACTGAAGCGTCCGACCAGTCGCCCCATAGCCGTGTCGGAGGACAATTTTTGACCTTCTCTATAATCTTTCGTATCGTGCAGCTTACTGTATGCCTCATCACAGAATGGTTTGTCTGGCCTAACATTAAAAAGGATTGTGCCATGTGGACGAGGACTTGCATTCTGGGCCATCAGGAAAAACAGACCGCCACACACAGCCATCCACCCCCCCCCCCCCCCCGCCCCCCTTCCGACATGATAAATTCCCGATTCCAAAGGGGCTGTTTCAGCAAGTTCAAACTGACATCATAGTGCCACTCCCCGAATTTCATGGTTAGCATTACATTCTGTCTGTGATAGATACCATGATGCAATGGGTGGAGGCTAAGCTCATTGCCGACTTATCAACAGAGACAGTAGCAATAAATTTCATCAACAGTTGGCTTGCCAATTCGGCTGCCCGACCTCCTTAACATCAAACTAGGGACAGCAATTTGAATCCCAGCTGTTTAATGAGTTAAGTCACCTGTGTGGATGACACCAGTTCCACACAACTGTCTGCCACCCTCAGTCCAATGGCCTCATGAAACATTGGGCAGTGAAAGCTGCTCTCTTGTGCTACTCAAGATCGTGTGTGGAAGCTCTTCCATAGGTTCTCCTGGGCATTCGCACGTCACATAAAGATGACCTTGACACGTCGCTCGCTGAAATACTATACAGCCAGCTCCTGACTCTACCTGCTGAGTTTGTAGCACATGAAATGGTCCCCACAGATGAGGACTTAACAGACTTAGTCACGCGTGTGAGCACATATACACAAAACATCTGTATTCCAGCCCCGTTCCATCACATGACAATCTCATGCGACGTTATGTACAGACTCAGTGGAACCCGGCCAACAACCGCCATTTACAGGGCCATGTAGAGCGTTGAAGCATGATACAAACACTTTTGATATTGTAATTCCTGGAAAAAAAACATCAGTCACATGAACCGACTTAAACGGGCTTGGACTTGAGCAGACCTGCCACAACAGACACTCCTGCCTCACTGGCTCCTACCGGCGCGTCAGTAAATTTCCAAGCGCGTGTGAATCTCCTGGATTTTCTGCCTGCCGACATATCCGTCATGTTACGTCTATACCGACCTCACGGTTACTCCTACCTACATGGGCAGGCAAGCACTGTCACACAGTTTCATGGACACCACTCGTGTCTCGCCAGAAGTTGACATGACAGGACTCACCTCCCATTTTTCAGCTGATGCTACAGTCGCCGTCACCATCCCAGCTTAGACCACTGCCGGCCCCGTGACACCTCCTCTAGATGCAACAATCCAAGGCAACGCCGCCAACGTGCTCCGCCTTAGAACGCCGCCGCCGAACCAGCAACAATTACAGATGTCGCTGAGACTACTTCCTTACCTGCGAACGCCACTGGTGGCAACCCGTTAGTTGTACCACAACGCCACACCCTGGGCCCTTCAGCCGCTTCTCATGTGCTCTGCACTAAGGCGGTGCTGTGTGGCGGTGTAACATATCTGACTCTGTAAATGAGGATTGCTGCCCCATGAGGCGGTAGGGATCAGTATACTCTGTATGCTCATAACGGTTATACATGTTATTTATATGCGCCTATTAATAAACAGTGTGGAAATCGCATCTCTATGTTTTGTCACCGTTCTACTATCACACTGTCTGCATCCCATTTCCCAGATATGTAAGTTCCCCAGTCATACAGTAATCGTTAGTGGAGACTTTAAACACCCAACAATTAATTGGGAAGATAACAGTTTTGCTAGAGTGTCACTGTTCTACTATCACATTGTCGGTACCCCATTTCCCGCAAACATAAGTCCCCCAGTCGTGAAGTAACAGTCAATGGAGACCTTAATCATATAATAATTAATTGGAAAATCACAGTTTTGTTAGTGGTGAACGTGATATGACATCGTGTGAAACATTACTAAATGACTTCTCTGAAAACTACATAGAAGAGATAGCTAGGAACCCCAGTTATGATCTAATGGTAATAAATAGACCTCCCCCAGTCGTGAAGTAACAGTCAATGGAGACTTTAATCATATAAGAATTAATTGGAAAATCACAGTTTTGTTAGTGGTGGATGTGATATGACATCGTGTGAAACATTACTAAATGACTTCTCTGAAAACTACATAGATGAGATAGCTAGGAACCCCAGTTATGATCTAATGGTAATAAATAGACTTGACCTCTTTGAGGATGTTCACATCGAAACTGGTATCAGCTTTTAACAATGTTGACTGGAATACTCTCTTTCAAATTCTAAAGGTGGAAAGGGTAAAATACAGGGTGCGAAAGGCTATTTACAATTTGTACAGAAACCAGATGGCAGTTATAAGAGTCAAGGGCCATGAAAGGGAAGCAGTGATTGGGAAGGGAGTGAGACAGGGTTGTAGCCTCTCCCCAATGTTATTCAATCTGTATATTGAGCAAGCAGTAAAGGAAACAAAAGAAAAATTCGGAGTAGGTATTAAATCCATGGAGAAGAAATAAAAACTTTGAGGTTCGCCGATGACATTGTAATTCTGTCAGAGACAGCAAAGGACTTGGAAGAGCAGTTGAACGGAATGGACAGTGTCTTGAAAGGAGGATATAAGATGAACATCAACAAAAGCAAAACGAGGATAATGGAATGTATTCGAATTAAGTCGGGCGATGCTGAGGGAATTAGATTAGGAAATGAGGCACTTAAAGTAGTAAAGGAGTTTTGCTATTTGGGGAGCAAAATAACTGATGATGGTCGAAGTAGAGAAGATATAAAATGTAGACTGGCAATGGCAAGGAAAGCGTTTCTGAAGAAGAGAAATTTGTTAACATCGAGTGAAGATTTGTCAGGAAGTCGTTTCTGAAAGTATTCGTATGGAGTGTAGCCATGTATGGAAGTGAAACATCGACGATAAATAGTTTGGACAAGAAGAGAATAGAAGCTTTCGAAATGTGGTGCTACAGAAGAATGCTGAAGATTAGATGAGTAGATCACATAACTAATGAGGAGGTATTGAATAGAATTGGGGAGAAGAGGAGTTTGTGGCACAACTTGGCGAGAAGAAGGGACCGGTTGGTAGGACATGTTCTGAGGCATCAAGGGATCACAAATTTAGTATTGGAGGGTAGCGTGGAGGGTAAAACTCGTAGAGGGAGACCAAGAGATGAATACACTAAACAGATTCAGAGGGATGTAGGTTGCAGTAGGTACTGGGAGATGAAGAAACTTGCACAGGATAGGGTAGCATGGAGAGCTGCACCAAACCAGTCTCAGGACTGAAGACCACAACAACAACATCAACATCAGTGATTGTGGCACAGTAATGGCTTAACGACTACTAAAGTACAGGAGCAACTAAATCAAGCACAAAGAGATGTATTTTCAATAAACTACATAAAAATTGAGTAGTCTCATATCTCAGTGAGGAACTTAAAACTTTCAGCGTAGGGCAGGAGCATGTAGAGGAACTCAGGTTTGAAAAAAATTGTGACCATGAACTGGATAGATATCAACCCACTACGAGGAGACATGCATGGTATACATTCACTGTAAAGAATCTTATAAAGAAACAGAAATTACCGCCTAATAAGCGTAAAACAAAGTGTAGGGCTATAGATAGAGAGTTGCTGAATAAAACGCGCACCGCACAAGGTAACCGCGCGGTCTAAGGCCGCCTTGCCACGGTTTGCGCGGATCCGGATCCCCCCATTGGAGGTTCGAGTCCTCCCTCAGGTTTGGGTGTGTGTGCTGTCCTTAGCGTAAGTTACTTTAAGTCAGATTAAGTAATGTGTAACCCTAGGCACCGATGACCTCAGCAGTTTGGTCCCATATGAACTTACCACAAATTAAAAAAAAATTGGTTGTCAAGAGGGGAATGCGTGATGCCTTCAGTGACTACCTAGTAGAATGTTGTCAAGTGATCTTACATAGAACCCAAAGAAATTCTGCTCGTACATAAAGGCTGCTAGTGGCACAAAAGTTAGTGTCCAGTCCCTAGTGAATGAGACAGGAACTAAAACTGAGCGCAGCAAAGCAGAAACTAAAATGCTTAACTCCATGCTCAAATGTTCGTTTACAAAGGAGAACTCAGGAGAATTGCCCCAATCCTCGAACCAATGAACAGACGAATTAAATAAGTACTTGTGTCAGTGGTGTTCAGAAACAGCTGAAATCTTTAAAAATGAAAAAGCACCAAGACCCAATGGAATCTCTGTCGGATTCTGTACTGAATTTGCAGCTGAGTTAGCCCCTCTTTTTACTGTAATCAGTCATAGATCCTTCAAACAAAAAAAAAATGTGCCCAGTTTCTAGGGAAAAAACCGGGGTCACACCCTTTCACAAGAAGGGTAGTAGAAATGTTCCACAAAACTACCATCCAATATCCTTGACATCGATTTTTTGTAGAATCTTGGAACATATTCTGAGCTCAAACATAATGAGCTATCTTGAATGGAATGACCTCAATGCCAACCAGCATGGATTCCAAAAATATCGATCATATGAAACCCAATTCGTACTTATCTCTCATGATATACTGAAAGCTTTGGATCAAGGCAGTCACGAAGGTGCAGTATTTCTTGATTTCCGAAAAGCATTTGACTCAGGACCACACCGACACTTACTGTCAGAAGTACCATCATAAGGGGTGTCAAGGAAATTTGTGACTGGCATGAGAACTTTTTAGTTGGGAGGACGCAGCATGTTATCTTGGATGGAGAGTCATTGTCAGATGTAGAAGTAGCTTCGGGTGTGCCGCACAGAAGTGTGTTGGGATCCTTTCTGTTCATGTTGTATATCAATGACCTTTCAGACAATGTTAACATTAACAAGATTTCAGAGTGGTGCAAAGATTGACAACTTGTTTTAAATGTTCAGACACGCACAAAACGAAAAGTAGTCTTCTATGACTCCAGTAAAAATGAGTCACTGTTGGAATCGACCGACTCACACAGATACCTGGGTGTAAGGCTTTGCAGGGATATGCACTGGTATGATCGTACAGGCTCAGTCATGGGTAAAGCATGTGGTAGGCATCGGTTTATTAGAAAAACACTGGGCAGTTGGAGTCAGTCTAGAAAGCAGATTGCTTACAAACCACTCGACGATGGGTTCTAGAATATTGCTCAAGTGTGCGAAACCCAACCAAGTAGAACTAACAGGAGATATTGAACATATACAAAGAATGGCTGCACGAATGGTGACAGCTTCGTTTGTCCTGTGGGAGAGTGTCAGAGAGATAGTGAAGTTACTGAACTGGCGGACTCTTGTAGATAGATGTATCCCGAGAAAGCCTATTATCAAAGTTTCAAGAACTGGCTTTAAATGATGATTCTATGAATATACTATACCCGCCTATGTATCGCCCACATGGGGGTCGTGAAGATAAGATTAGAATAATGACTGTAAGCTCAGAGGCATTTAAACAATCATTCTTCCCACGCTCCATACATGAGTGGAATGGGAGAAATCCTAAGTCGCACAGTGAGATTTACCCTCTACCTTACACTGACGGTGGTCTGCAGAGTATGATGTAGATGTAAATGTAGATATTTTCTCGTTTGGTGAGATACGTCTTGAACTGCAACTACAGTGAGGAGAAGTGTTTTTTGCAGTGTTTTATATGCTACAGTGAACAATGAAATCATGGACAGTTGACTGATGAAAGTGGTCACCCCTATGCACAGTAGAACGCGGGCCAATTAGCAACATACGACCAATGACGCAATTCAAGTGAGGCTGAAGTCGTAAGACAGTGTGTTGTGGAACATGGACGTCGACTCCACAAACTGTAACTGATGAAGTAGGTGTTTGTCTGAAGAGGCGGTTGCTGAGAAAGGTTAGCGGTAATAAAAATCAAAGAAATTACTTTATAAAACTGTCTAGTGGCTCCATGTATATTCTATTACTTGGAACACTCTGAAGATACAATTCGTTTATTTGTGTATGTGTTATTAACGTAATAAAACACTGTAAAACTAATGCAAAAACTACCTGGACAAATCCTATGGTGAACAATGTTGTTGCAGTCAGAAAGAGAGGCACAAAGTAAGTGCAAATGACATTTAAGGATTTCCCAGGCAATATAAAATACGGAGCAAATGTTCGTCTTGCTGATGACAGCAACAGGATACTCACTCATAAAACACCAAAACTACAAACAGAGTATGGAAACGAAAACTTAAAGAATGTTTACAGGTGGAGAGTATCAGCATGTAATAAATTAACAATGAACATAAAGAAAACAAACAGCATGCACTTCAGCACAAAAACGAAAACATTCCTGTTGGGCTGAGCATAGATGATGGACACATAAAATGTGTTAATCAGGGTTCCCATATGCTACAAACATGAAACCACTTGGTCACGACTCGGGTGGCGTCGTCGAAGCTGCATATGGAAACATCCAAATTCTTATGACGTCACTCGAGTGACATCATTTTAGCCATGTCGCAAAAATTAAAAACTCTTTAACTTGCTGACGTCCCTTACTTCTCTCACCAGCGATTAAAATTCGTTTCATGTAGGATGGCGGCCAAATATTCAGCCGTGCTGCGCATCCAACTTCATTAATTGCAAGCTGCCAATAAGATTCATTGTCTCTCCCAGCCGCTAGCCGCGAGTTAAAACTACATTGCGAAAATCTTCCCCCCGCACGCTGCGCTGTTGTACTTCGCGACAATGTACACTACTGACAATTAAAATTACTACACCACGAAGACGACTTTAACCGACAGGAAGAAGATGCTGTGCCATGCAAATGATTAGCTTTTCAGAGCATTCACACAAGGTTGGCGCCGGTGGCGACATCTACAACGTGCTGACATGAGGAAAGTTTCCAACCGATTTCACGTACACAAACAGCAGTTGACCGGCGTTGTCTGGAGAAACGTTGTTATGATGCCTCGTGTAAGGAGGAGAAATGTGTACCATCACGTTTCCGACTTTTATAACGGTCGGATTGTAGTCTATAGCGACTGCGGATTACCGTATCGCGACATTGCTGCTCGCATTATTCGAGATCCAATGACTGTTGGCAGAATATGGAACCGGTGGGTTCAGGAGCCGTGCTGGATCCCAATGGCCTCGTATCACTAGCAGTCGAGATGACAGGCACCTTATCCGCATGACTGTAACGGATCGTGCAGCCACGTCTCGATCCCTGAGTCAACAGATGGGGACGTTTGCAAGACGAGAACCATCTGCACGAAGAGTTCGACGACGTTCGCAGCAGCATGGACTATCAGCTCGGAGACCGTGACTGCGGTTACCGTTGACGCTGCATCACAGACAGGAGCGCCTGCGATGGTGTACTCGACGACGAACCTGGGCGCACGAATGGCAAAACGTCATTTTTTCGGATGAATCCAAGTTATATTTAAAGCATCAGGATGGTCGCAGGCGTGTTTGGCGACGTCGCGGTGAACGCACATTGGAAGCGTGTATTCGTCATCGCCATACTAGCGTATCACCCGGCGTGATTGTATGGGGTGCCATTGGTTACGCGTCTCGGTCACCTCTTGTTCACATTGACGGCACTTTGAACAGTGGACGTTAGATTTCAGATGTGTTACGACCCGCGGCTCTTTCCTTCATTTGATCCCTGCAAAACCCTACATTTCATCAGGATAATGCACGACCGCATGTTGCAGGTCCCGTACGGGCCTTTCTGGATACAGAAAATGTTCGACTGCTGCCCTGGCCAGCACATTCTCCAGATCTCTCACCAATTGAAAACGTGGCCGAGTAACTGGCTCGTCACAATACGCCAGTCACTACTCTTGATGAACTGTGGTATCGTGTTGAAGCTGCGTGGGCAGCTGTACCTGTACACGCCATCCAAGCTCTGTTTGACTCAATGCCCAGGCGTATCAAGGCCGTCATTACGGCCAGAGGTTGTTGTTCTGGGCACCGATTTCTCAGGATCTATGCACCCAAATTGCTTGAAAATGTAATCACATATCAGTTCTATTATAATATATTTGTCCAATGAATACCCATTTATCATCTCCATTTCTTCCTGGGTTAGCAATTTTAATGACCAGCACTGTAGTTCATTCACAGAGCGACCGAATCATTCATTTAGCTGTCAATGTTACTTTCTTTTAGCAGTATAGCTGTGAATGTCTCTCTGTAACGGCTTTAGTTCGATTTGCAAATACTTATGTCAGATGACGGCAATAAACATGGAGCTTCACAAGCAGATGAGTAGGTTTGTTCTCGTATTTACAACATTATCGAGCGTGGGTCAGAAACGGGACTCATATTTTTGACATTTTGAAGACACAGAAACGAACTGCAGAAGTATCTGTCGGCAAGAGTACTGTACATAGAATGTTGTTGTTGTTGTGGTCTTCAGTCCTGAGACTGGTTTGATGCAGCTCTCCATGCTACTCTATCCTGTGCAAGCTTCTTCATCTCCCAGTATCTACTGCAACCTACATCCTTCTGAATCTGCTTAGTGTATTCATCTCTTGGTCTCCCTCTACGATTTTTACCCTCCACGCTGCCCTCCTATGCTAAATTGGTGATCCCTTGATGCCTCAGAACATGTCCTACCAACCGATCCCTTCTTCTAGTCAAGTTGTGCCACAAACTCCTCTTCTCCCCAATTCAATACGTCCTCATTAGTTATACGATCTACCCATCCAATCTTCAGCATTCTTCTGTAGAACCGCATTTCGAAAGCTTCTATTCTCTTCTTGTCCAAACTATTTATCGTCCACGTTTCACTTCCATACGTGGCTACACTCCATACTAACACTTTCAGAAACGACTTCCTGATACTTAACTCTATACTCGATGTTTACAAATTCCTCTTCTTCAGAAGTGCTTTCCTTGCCATTGCCAGTCTACATTTTATATCCTCTCTACTTCGACCATCTTCAGTTATTTTGCTCCCCAAATAGCAAAACTCCTTTACTACTTTAAGTGTCGCGTTTCCTAACTTAATTCCCTCAGCTTCACCAGACTTAATTCGACTAAATTCCATTATCCTCGTTTTGCTTTTGTTGATGTTCATCTTATATCCCCCTTTCAAGACACTGTCCATTCCGTTCAACTGCTCTTCCAAGTCCTTTGCTGTCTCTGACAGAATTACAATGCCATCGGCGAACCTCAACGTTTTTATTTCTTCTCCATGGATTTTAATATCTACTCCGAATATTTCTTTTGTTTGCTTTACTGCTTGCTCAATATACAGACTGTATAACATCGGGGAGAGGCTACAACCCTGTCTCACTCCTTTCCCAACCACTGCTTCCCTTTCATGTCCCTCGACTCTTATAACTGTCATCTACAAATGCTAGAAACGTAGGTTTGCCTCTTCTCAATCTAGCTTCCAAGATAAGTCGGCGGGTCAGTACTGTCTCACATGTTCCCACATTTCTACGGAATCCAAACTGAACTTCCCCGAGGTCTGCTTCTACCAGTTTTTCCATTCGTCTGTAAAGAATTCGCGTTAGTATTTTGCAGCTGTGACTTATTAAACTGATAGTTCGGTAATTTTCACATCTGTCAACACCAGCTTTCTTTGGGATTGGAATTATTATATTCTTCTTGAAGTCTGACGGTATTTCGCCGGTCCCATACATCTTGCTCACCAGATGGTAGAGTTTTGTCAGGACTGCCTCTCCAAAGGCCATCAGTAGTTCTGATGGAATGTTGTCTACTCCCGGGGCCTTGTTTCGACTCAGGTCTTTCAGTGCCCTGTCAAACAGACAATAGTAAATGAAAGTGTCAAAGCTATAGAAATTGCAGGAAAATATGGTTTCGGTAGCCTGAAAAATATCTTAATTGCAAGAAACCCTTAGCTCAAATGGATGGTTTTTGACAACAGTATTTCAAAGCGCTCTGTTTGAAATGTATATAAGTAGTGAACACCCAACGTCACAAAAACTTGTTAAATAATGCATGTGAAAATTGGCTTTAGAGGTAGGGCTTTGTCAGTACATAGAATTTTAAGACATTCGTTTCTGATTGAAAGAAGTGATGTATGTGCAGCACGAACCATAGCCCTTCTAATGATGCACGATACATGAGGAAGATCTTGTGCAAAAGTGTATTACTCTGATGAAACATAGGTGAATCAGAATCATTCCATGAATATCTGCTGGTAAATGAATGATGGTACTAACGATTTTAAAGTTCCCTTGGGAGAAGGTTCTCGGATAACTATTCTCTTCTTTTAGGTTTGTTGCTGAGAGTAAAATTGTATTTAGGTGTAACATCAACAGCAGTGGCTATCATTCGGAAATGAACGCTGTCAGTTTCAAGAAGTAATTCAATGAAGAATTCTTGCCATATCTTGCTTCGAAGTTGGTAATTGTAATTACTTTGACGGTTATCATTCAGCTGTTACATAGAGAACATGAAGTACAAACACCAGGATAGCGTATATTGTGCTCTGGCTTAAAAATAAAAATATTCCACATTTACAAGCCAGACTCGAGCCGAACTTCTCCAGCTCGTTAATTTATACAAGTCAAGTGACAGAACGTACATATATGACTTTCTTTCACTTGAATGTGATCACGCAGTTTTAAGTTTGCACACATGTCATGTCAGTATAAACCGACAGAATTAATTTGGGCGTAGGTTAAAAGACATATGAAAAAAAATACTTTGGAGATAACAGGGATTCAATCGCTTGTTCCCTCTTGGGCCCATTGAAAAGTTTCAGAAAGAATACTTTGATAGGGAGGTGAAGATGGATATAAGCCCTGAACCTATCATCCTACATTTACCGTTAGGTGGTTTGGACACGACTCAGATAGCGCTGACGATGGTATTACGATGCAGACTTTGCAACCGAGTAAGGCAATGATATTTCTTGGTTTTAAAGATCCATGGTTAACAAAATGGGTTTCTCAACATATCAATTGCATACATAGTACGTATGAAGTTCCCAGCCTTTACTGATCACGAATTTGTACCTTGTGAATTATGCAGACTATAATGTTCAACATTTTGCCTAAGGAGAAGTGAAATTTTCCCTGTGTACTGTATGCCCTAATTATTCGCGAGAATACGGCTGGATGAATACGTTGAAAACGCCGGTATTGTGACAAGTAAACCCCTGTCATTTCGAAGGCACGAATTGTAAAATGCGTTAAAATCACTGTGTGGGTTACCTGACGAGATATTGGTGGTTTGCGATGTTATAGGCCAGTATTCCCTTGAATTATTCTCAGAAGATGGTTAATTTTTTGCTTGTTCGATGGACCATAAAAACGTTCTCTCACTGTAATGTTGAACGTATTTTATTGCCCTTAAAGATTTGAATGTATAGTGCGATGTAGCATAGGTAAATTAACCTGGCTGTTGACACATATAACGCCCATTGATAGTGAAAAATATATACTGACAATATTTACGATAGTCTACTGCACTAGTCTTTTCTACCAGTAATTCTTTTTTACGCACAGTGATTCATATTTAACTACAATAAGACACACCCACATACACGAATTATATGCATTTAAGAAATTACATGTAGTAGAAACAGTTGTTAACCATATACAATGATTTCGATTTAAGTTTGAAACTAATTTTCTAACGTATTGTACTTTACTCATAATACAGTCCAAGTTGCATTAAATAAGAATTGTCGCAACCAATTTCGATTATCTTGTTGTCAGACAATGTCATTCTGAGAAAAATTGTACTTGACGTCTTTACAAAGCTGTGTTGGATGTTCTTCTCTTCCGACACCATACAGACTAAAGTTGTGGAGCAGTGAGATTTCCCTCATGTAGACGCTTGATCGAAATCTGTTTTAAGATGTATTATTTCCCTTAAAGATTTGAATCTCTAATGTGATATAGCATAGGCAAATTAACCTGACTGTTGACTGCAGCAACACAGTTCGGCAATGCGGACTTTATTTGCTCAGTCTCTGCCATCATGCACGAGCAGACCTCATCCCCTCCACGTTTGCCTATCACTCTATGTTTGTGCGTGGAAGCGCCTTCCTACGTATGGTTTCATTGAAGCTAACATGCCATACTTGATGGTTTTTATATTTATACTTGAGTAGTACGAAAGTCTGTAGTTTCAATAATACACCATATTAAAGATCTCTCCAAAAGCTTTGTATTGAGTATGGTTATTATGCTAAGTGATAGGATGTATGCTTGTGGTGTATAAAGGTTTTAACAATGCAGTTGTGAGCGCATAATGGTCAATTTATGTAGTGAAAATACATGAAGTTTCTATTGTATGACGTGTGGATAGAATTTTTGTGTAAGCAGGTGTTTTTTAATTAGTGCTAGTGATTTATGGTTTCACAACAGCTCACATTATTCCAAAATCATTGAAAATTAATTCAGTACTGGAAATATATTCAGATTCCAGTACTGGAAACTTCAGTACTCTTTAAACATTTGTGCTGCAGATTTGAGAAAGGAGGTAACAAGATTTCTGGTGGCAGTATTATTTCAGGCTGACTGTAGGCTTTAATAGAGGAAATCAATTATATTACAGTCTCTTTTAGTGTACTGCCAAGAAGCATAGCTCCAAAATAAGTTCAGTATTTCACACTATTTAACTGATATGGAGTGCATGAGTAAAATTATTAGTTTTGAAATTAATCTTTGAAGCACCATACACTGCATCCAATACGACACAAAAATTTGAAATTGTACTTTTGAGAACATGGTATAGGCCTAAGTATTGGCAAGATGTAGTTGCAGTAGATCAAATGTCGAAGTGTCACTTCTAGTTGCACTTGAGCCAGGACTACATCTTTAATGTATCAGATTTTTTAATAGATCTCAGACCACATCTCAACAAGTAAATTAGATTTTGTTATCTTAAAGTGTTCCATGTATGGGTCTTCATTTACAAGTGCTATGTCCATTACTTTGATATTTCTGTGTCATTTTTGCACGAATTCCACTTCCAAATCCAACATTTGTGCTTTCTCTTCTTGTTGCTGGAATCTTGGCTCAGCTGTAATACCAGAACCTGACTGACAATCGCAATGCCTGTAAAAATAATGCCAAAGGATACTTTACTGAAAACAATGTCAGAATAATTTCGAAATGAGTGTTTGGAAATAGTAAAACATGGTGCCACTGCCATAACAGCTCTCATCTCACATGCTGCCTTGTCACTTTCGTTTTTTTGACTCCACCTGAACATCCCTTGATGACCCAGTGGTACCAACCAAGAGCCGTGTCCAGTGTCATCCTCTTGGCTATTGTCAGTTTTCTTGAATGGAGTCACTACTCAATCAAGCAGCTTCTCAGTTAGCCTCACACGGGCTGAGTGCACCTGGCTTGCCAACAGCACTCGGCAGACATGGATGGTGACCCACCAATGTGCTAGCCAAACTCGATAGTGCTTAACTTCATGATCTGCCAGGAACTGATGGTTTTACTTTCGTTGTATGTGGAAACTCAGCTTTAAGCCCAGGTCACACACACACACACACACACACACACACACACACACACACACACACACAACTAAAGTTATGTCACAGTTCGTGGTAATCTTTAGTGGAACCATGAGCTGCCGTTCACTCAGGATGCCACAAATTCAATGGATGGCAGTTTTCAATATGGTGTCAACTGGCATCATACGAGCGTGTATTAACGTTATGCTGCAGATTATGGGCCAATTCACACTGGCCGTGATGTCACATCATGACAAAACATTCCAGAAGGCATTTCAAGTGGCGGCATTCAAACGGCCCATCAACAGACCATCATATCATGGCATGTCAAAATTTCTCAGGAAGAAATATTTGATGGTGTCCTCGTCTGCTAACGTCGAAAGTTAATCTATTTTCGCTACACTCACTCGTGTTTTAGTAGTAGATCTTGTGCATTTGTTTCATCTTAATATTTATTTTGCCATTACGGTTTTTTTGTGGCAAATTGCAAATGTTCCAAGAAGACCTGGTTATTTTTTCTATTGAGTGTTTTTCCACAAGCAAGGTCAGATATCTGAAAGCAGAAAATTATTTAGGTTTTACAGTAAGAGAAAACAGTGGTGACACCCACACTCTATATACACAATAAAATACTTTGATGAAGGAATTGGCATTCAATAACGTTTTAATTGAAAAAGTCAGCTCTAATGAAGAAGCAAAATAGAGTTGTTTATGAAATTCTTAATTATACCAGGGAAAAAGACGTAATGGTTAATGAAACAGGCCCTATTTATTTCTTATAAATATTTTTTGATGTGTTATTAAGTATACATTTTCGCTAGCAAATAAATGGCGTTGTTTTATAATGGTGTTTCACAGCACTTTACCACACACAATTGTTCAAGAACATACGCCATGAAGTCTGCTTTAGTCATTAATAAAGTTTGTTGTTATTATTTCCTCAATTCCGATACTACACTTTGACTTTTTGTCTGACAGGTACCATCTCATAACCTCACTTTCACCATTTAGTACTGTGCTAAGCCAACTGATGTGATGTTGTGTGATGGACAGTGCAGTGATGTGATGCGACAGGAAGTGTGAATTGGCCTTATGATGTTAGAGCTGTGACTAGAGTTAACATAACTAAGTAACAAGAAAAACGAAAACCAAATGTAGGGTATCAAAATAGTTTTCATGCAAGATTAAAAATAGAGGCCACAAACACAAAAAAAAACCTCAGAGGCGAAAATGTTGTCTACTATGGCAAAGCAATCAACAACTGACATGTAACAACTGTATTATACACAGATACACCTGTGTTCCAAGATTTTAGAGTCTTAACATATTCGTAAAAGTAGGTATTTGAATACCTCTAATTTTTAGTTTAACAGCTGTCATATCACACTCAGGAGTTATTTCCCACATATAATCCACAGTTTACAACGTGCTTGGTCTCATAAACTGCAAGGTTAGTACAATTCACGTTTTTGTTACATGTTTATTTATTTATGGATCCAAAAATCTTTTAAGATTGCAGTTTTTCAGTAACAAAATGAAAATACACTGAAACTGAACAGTGTACAGCGCTATTACTCCTTGATAACTGACACAATGCCTGTGTTTCAAAATACAGCCATTAGGCTGTAGTCAAATGATGCTATTCAGTGGTAGAGGATGGCTGGTGGCGTAACAAACTACAACAGTGTTAACATTTTTGTGACATAGAAAAAGTTGCATCACTTGAATGATGCCACTCAAAAGGGTTGTTAACAAATGCAACCAAAGAGACACTGCTGAATGCTCCTAGCTGTGGTGTCACTTCAGTTGCTTGTTTGAATCTGTTTCAAAGCCAGGTTTCCATGGGCAACAAAAGTGGTGCCACTTGGCTGTCACTCGAGATGTCTCACTGAAGTTGTATGTGGAAACACCCAAATAGCTGTAGTGCCACTTGACTGACGCCACTTTTAGCCATTCTACAAAAGTTAGTCACTGTAATTATCTGACATTGCTTTCCTTCCTCCATCACCAATTAACATCTTTTGACTGCCCTCTTTTCTTAAGTACCATTACAATATTTTGGTTTTCATGTCAACAGCTTTACTGTGCGTGCGTGCGTGCGTGTGTGTGTGTGTGTGTGTGTGTGTGTGTATTTCATTGTACTTAAAAATTACTAAAAAGTAGCTGTTAGCAACAACTGTACAGTTTAATGAGCTGCATGATGAATGACGATGTTTAAGGAAATATAAACACGTGAGCTTCAGATACAAAAGTATGAGCATTGCCTGAGATTGTGAATGTTATGTGCGAACATGTCGCCAGTTACAATTTATTTATAGCATAATGTAAAATAAGCATTCACAATGTCCACATCAGTGACAGAACAATGTGTTAAAACCTTATAAGTGTGGTATGTCTTCCTGTTGATCTGATACCCAAAAAAGTGACTTAAAAGAATGTGACAAATTTATACTCATAAAAATTAACTGCAATAAAAAGCTTATTGCATTCTTGTATGTGATTTTGAAAAAAATCCTTGTCTCAATTTAAAATACCAAGTGACAGATGGATGAAAATAATTTATTAATTTATTACTATACTCTACCAACATAAAAAATTCATTTTATTCTTTATGGTATGCATATAGCTACAATGAATACAGAAGGATGTGACATAAGATTTCATTCTACATCATGAGCACCAAAAACATGATATATCTGTTTTTATTTTAAATGAGATCCATGACCCCGTGGTGTGTATCTAAGTTAAACCCATGCCTTCAGGAGTTCTATAATCGTTATCAAGCTCGACTTGGGCTTAGCATCCTGATGAAATCATCACCACTGCAGGATAAAGGCAGCGTCTGCAACCACTGGAGATCACTCTCTTTTGGATCTGGCACCAAGAGTCCTGATACTTGCTCCCATCTCATACTAATACAAAATACCCCTATTTACTTCACTCTCAGCTTTCCTTGGCATGTCTGTCTCGGGAATCACATCTAATTTTCTCCTACCTAATTGTACTTGGACAACAATGGTTCTGTCAGTCAGATGAGTGTTCCATTTCTCCATGATATAAAGGGTGTTACCACACCTAGGGAAAGCTTATTTTGACAGAACTGTGTTTCGCCAATTTGTCACGAAAATAACAATTTTGTGAACACAAGAATGTGTTCTCTACTCTCTCCTTGCCACACAGCTCTTGTATGGGTAGGTGTGGCTTAGACTGGTTGGCTCCAGAGAACTCTGTGAGGAATAGCTCGCGAAAAATAGCTGTGTTGTGAACAAGGGACTCGTTTCCTACTGCACTCATTAGCATGTAATCAAGCAAGTGCCGTCTCAGTGACGAGACACTGCTCGAGTAACTAGTGCTCTGACAACTGCAAGTTGTGCCACCTGTAGTACAAAACCAGCTCCTAGACTAGTAACTGACTTGTTCCTGGACAAAATAAATGGGAAGAGGTGTCTCACCATAGCGTCTCGCACTACTGTGGCGCCAATTCATCAACAACACCATAAAGAGTCGTTAGATTTCTAATGGTTCAACCCCTCCAGCCTTGCAGGCAGAACCAGCCTTCTATGAATAGACAACGAAAGGGGGGCAGCATCTGTCAAAGAGAAAGAAAGCACCTCCATGCAGTCAGTACATACACACATATTAAATGTTAAAAAGTGAGTGAGCAACTTTTCGCTACATGGTTATAAAAACTACTCAACCATGGCTTTGCAGTAAGTTGTCCCAAACTGCATGGAAAATGGAATATTTGAAGAGCGGGGGATCAGTGTGAGTTTGGTCAAAAACGCTACTCAGCAACTGTCCTTGCTTTTTTGTTGTCTTTGTACAGTTTATGCAATTTTGCATATCGTAGCCAAGGTCACAGGTGACACATATCAAGGTCATTCTGGGGAAGGGGAGGGAGTGAGAAGAGGGATGAAGGAAGGGGAAGGGTAGGCCAGACAACTGCATTATTTCGATGTCATTGTGTTGTCTGCCAGTTGCTGTGTGGCATTGGGGCACTCACATCTCAGCCAATTGCGTTCAGGGTCAGCACCCTCACCCTCTGATCGGTTTCGATATTTATAATTCGACTGTGTGAATGCCACCATTTGCTGTCTGCACTTCATGTAGTTGAGAGGATTAAGGGGTTCACTGCTTTCAGGCAATATACTCTCCATTCTGGCTTAGTGCTCTGTAATGGAGGATTAGTATGTTGGTATTTCTTATAACAAACTATTTTATTATTACAGCAATTAAAATATATGTCAATTTCAT
This sequence comes from Schistocerca serialis cubense, assembly GCF_023864345.2. Classification (NCBI taxonomy): domain Eukaryota; kingdom Metazoa; phylum Arthropoda; class Insecta; order Orthoptera; family Acrididae; genus Schistocerca; species Schistocerca serialis. Next base: position 94,786,684 of record NC_064646.1, on the reverse strand, counting down.
CATGTCCTGCAGAGGCCCATAATGAATTTTGGGCTCAAAAGTACCTGTATTATTTATCAATCATCCTCTATTAGAAGGCTATGGTGTAGTGAGAAGCAGAGTTAAAATAATTGTGAGGTCAGGGGCTAACATACTTTCGCAGTATCAAATAATGATGTCATAGCATAGCCTGCAAAATGTTAGTTGAGGGACCCCCTGCACACAGTCCCTTCACTTTGAATTATTTACTGAAAAAGTTTCATTGTCGTTGGAGTATTTCACACTGTATGCACATTGACACCTCATAGGAAACATAAATCTAGAATGCTAGCTGAGCGGTGTTTCCTTCTGAGAACATGATGAGAACACATGCGAATAGTCAAAAATGGGTAACGAATCGCATATGGCATGTGTAAGTATTTCACCTAAAATACATAACTAATAGGGTATATTCATGCACCTACACAGTTAAGAACTAGTCTGCTGCCACCACCTGAATTATGAGCATCTGCTAGAGCAGTGTCAATGAGGTAATTCATCGACATTATAAGCTTCGACATGAAGAGACAATGCATAAACATTTGTGCCTGTCTGTGCTGAGATGATGTGTAATAACACAGACTGAAATCAAAATGTGTGCCTGACATTAAGATGTTGTTGTTGTTGTTGTGGTCTTCAGTCCTGAGACTGGTTTGATGCAGCTCTCCATGCTACTCTATCCTGTGCAAGCTTCTTCATCTCCCAGTACCTACTGCAACCTACATCCTTCTGAATCTGCTTAGTGTATTCATCTCTTGGTCTCCCTCTACGATTTTTACCCACCATGCTGCCCTCCAATGCTAAATTGGTGATCCCTTGATGCCTCAAAACATGTCCTACCAACCGATCCCTGCTTCTAGTCAAGTTGTGCCACAAACTTCTCTTCTCCCCAATCCTATTCAATACCTCCTCATTAGTTACGTGATCTACCCACCTTATCTTCAGCATTCTTCTGTAGCACCACATTTCGAAAGCTTCTATTCTCTTCTTGTCCAAACTAGTTATCGTCCATGTTTCACTTCCATACATGGCTACACTCCATACGAAACGACTTCCTGATACTTAAATCTATACTCGATGTTAACAAATTTCTCTTCTTCAGAAACGATTTCCTTGCCATTGCCAGTCTACATTTTATATCCTCTCTACGTCGACATTCATCAGTTATTTTACTCCCTAAATAGCAAAACTCCTTTACTACTTTAAGTGTCTCATTTCCTAATCTAATTCCCTCAGCATCACCCGATTTAATTTGACTACATTCCATTATCCTCGTTTTGCTTTTGTTGATGTTCATCTTATATCCTCCTTTCAAGACACTGTCCATTCCGTTCAACTGCTCTTCCAAGTCCTTTGCTGTCTCTGACAGAATTACAATGTCATCGGCGAACCTCAAAGTTTTTATTTCTTCTCCATGGATTTTAATACCTACTCCGAATTTTTCTTTTGTTTCCTTTTCTGCTTGCTCAATATACAGATTGAATAACATCGGGGAGAGGCTACAACCCTGTCTCACTCCTTTCCCAACCACTGCTTCCCTTTCATGCCCCTCGACTCTTATAACTGCCATCTGATTTCTGTACAAATTGTAAATAGCCTTTCGCTCCCTGTATTTTATACCTGCCACCTTCAGAATTTGAAAGAGAGTATTCCAGTTAACATTGTCAAAAGCTTTCTCTAAGTCTATAAATGCTAGAAACGTAGGTTTGCCTTTTCTTAATCTTTCTTCTAAGATAAGTCGTAAGGTTAGTATTGCCTCACGTGTTCCAACATTTCTACAGAATCCAAACTGATCTTCCCCGAGGTCCGCTTCTACCAGTTTTTCCATTCGTCTGTAAAGAATTCGCGTTAGTATTTTGCAGCTGTGACTTATTAAACTGATAGTTCAGTAATTTTCACATCTGTCAACACCTGATTTCTTTGGGATTGGAATTATTATATTCTTCTTGAAGTCTGAGGGTATTTCGCCTGTCTCATACATCTTACTCACCAGATGGTAGAGTTTTGTCAGGACTGGCTCTCCCAAGGCCATCAGTAGTTCTAATAGAATGTTGTCTACTCCCGGGGCCTTGTTTCGACTCAGGTCTTTCAGTGCTCTGTCAAACTCTTCACGCAGTATCTTATCTCCCATTTCATCTTCATCTACATCCTCTTCCATTTCCATAATATTGTCCTCAAGTACATCGCCCTTGTATAAACCCTCTATATACTCCTCCACCTTTCTGCTTTCCCTTCTTTGCTTAGAACTGGGTTGCCATCTGAGCTCTTGATATTCATACAAGTGGTTCTCTTCTCTCCAAATGTCTCTTTAATTTTCCTGTAGGCAGTATCTATCTTACCCCTAGTGAGACAAGCCTCTACATCCTTACATTTGTCCTCTAGCCATCCCTGCTTAGCCATTTTGCACTTCCTGTCGATCTCATTTTTGAGAAGTTTGTATTCCTTTTTGCCTGCTTCATTTACTGCACTTTTATATTTTCTCCTTTCATCAATTAAATTCAATATTTCTTCTGTTACCCAAGGATTTGTATTAGCCCTCGCCTTTTTACCTACTTGATCGTCTGCTGCCTTCACTACTTCATCTCTCAGAGCTACCCATTCTTCTTCTACTGTATTTCTTTCCCCCATTCCTGTCAATTGTTCCCTTATGCTCTCCCTAAGACTCTCTAGAACCTCTGATTCTTTCAGTTTATCCAGGTCCCATCTCCTTAGATTACCACTTTTTTGCAGTTTCTTCACTTTCAATCTGCAGTTCATAACCAATAGATTGTGGTCAGAATCCACATCTGCCCTGGAAATGTCTTACAATTTAAAACCTGGTTCCTAAATCTCTGTCTTACCATTATATAATCTATCTGATACCTTTTAGTATATCCAGGACCTTCTTTCATGATTCTTGAACCAAGTGTCAGCTATGATTAAGTTATGCTCTGTGCAAAATTCTACAAGGCGGCTTCCTCTTTCATTTCTTCCCCCCAATCCATATTCACCTACTGTGTTTCCTTCTCTCCCTTTTCCTACTGACGAATTCCAGTCACCCATGACTTAAATTTTCGTCTCCCTTCACTACCTGAATAATTTCTTTTATCTCGTCATACATTTCATCAATTTCTTCATCATCTGCAGAGCTAGTTGGCATATAAACTTGTACTACTGTAGTAGGCATGGGCTTCGTGTCTATCTTGGCCACAATAATGCGTTCACTGTGCTGTTTGTAGTAGCTAACCCGCACTCCTATTTTTTTATTCATTATTAAACCTACTCCTGCATTACCCCTATTTGATTTTGTATTTATAACCCTGTAATCACCTGACCAAAAGTCTTGTTCCTCCTGCCACCGAATTTCACTAATTCCCACTATATCTAACTTTAACCTATCCATTTCCCTTTTTAAATTTTCTAACCTACCTGCCCGATTAAGGGATCTGACATTCCAAGCTCCGATCCGTAGAATGCCAATTTTCTTTCTCCTGATAACGACGTCCTCTTGAGTAGTCCCCGCCCGGAGATCCGAATGGGGGACTATTTTACCTCCGGAATATTTTACCCAAGAGGACGCCATCATCATTTAATCATACAGTAAAGCTGCATGTTCTCAGGAAAAATTACGGCTGTAGTTTCCCCTTGCTTTCAGCCGTTCGCAGTACCAGCACAGCAAGGTCGTTTTGGTTAATGTTACAAGGCCAGATCAGTCAATCATCCAGACTGTTGCCCCTGCAACTACTGAAAAGGCTGCTGCCCCTCTTCAGGAACCACATGTTTGTCTGGCCTCTCAACAGATACCCCTCCGTTGTGGTTGCACCTACGGTATGGCCATCTGTATCGCTGAGGCATGCAAGCCTCCCCACCAACGGCAAGGTCCATGGTTCATGGGGGGGACATTAAGATAGCAAATTAATTTTGAGTCCTCCAAGACAATGAGTAGCAGTACTAGTCAGTAAGAATTGTGATCTTCAACTATTATTATTATTTGAGGCAGGAAATACATGTCAGCTAAAAAGTACTAATAAGAAAACACTCCCAAGTGCCAACAAAAGATCGCGATGATATCTGGTGGTACGTAGTACAAAATGTAATTTTTTTTGTTTATGCCCAATTTCACTTTTAAGGAGTAAAACACACTCTAAAGGTAATTTGGCATTTTAGGTTTAGACAGAATATAGGAGATAAATAAAAAATGTTTTTCATATAAAAGTTGATTTGTAATTAATATTCTGGAAAACTGTATAATCAAATTTCGTAATAATTTGAAATTTCGCAAAATACCCTACCACCATTAATTAATTCTGAGTAACGAAAACTTTTATTACAACATAAATGAAAGAAGTTTTATTACACGGGGGTGTATGTGACTGAAAATCCTCTTTCATTTATGTTGCAACAAAAGTTTTCATTTTTCAAAATTCATTAATGGTGGCGAGGTATTTTGCAAAATTTCAAATTGTTACAAAAGTTGATTATATAGTTTTCAAGATCATTAGTTATATATCAACTCTTTTATGAAAAAATCATTTTTATCATCGTTTCAAAGAAATTCCCTCTAAATGTAAAATGGTAAATTATCTTCTCAGATGGATTTTACCCCTTAAAAGTGAAACTGACCAGAAAAAAATGTGTTCCAATATTTTGTCCCCTCTACACACTTGCCAAGTTTCATCAAGTATGTTGATTGACACTTAGGAATGATCGCTCATAGCTAACCAGACAAGCAGACTGACAGTATAAATGTATTTAATTTGATCTACGCTTGATGCAAGTCACAATACACCCTCAAATCAAATGGCACAGGCCTACTGTAAGTTATATGCAATAATAACTCTACACGAAGTTTGCAATTAGAAAAGTGGTACCAAGGCTCTCTAGAAAATCTGTAGATTATATTGCCTATAAGCAGCTATTAAATAATACCCCTATCTAACAAAAAAATGTGTGACACACACAATGTAGCCAAAACACGAATAAACACCATATTAGGAAGGGACGAAGGAAGTGTTTGATTTTAGGAACAAAGACGGCGTTCAGTTTTAGGAAGAAAGAAGATTTTTATTACAGTATGTCACTTAAACTGCAAAATGATACGTTTTTCTTAAATACACTCACGAGGTGACCAAAGATGCTGACAGACAGATTTGTAGCGTTTCCAAAGATGATGACAGAGTTGATATTTCGAAAACAAATAAAATTATTATCATTTATATGTAAGGTAGCAAAACTGCAAGCTCTGTGCAGCATTACATTGTATATTCTCTCTTCCAAAAAGTGCTTAGTAACTTACTAAAATACATACAGCTTACATATTTATTGTAACAGGCATGACCTCAACGAAAGATTCGAGCAAAAGTAACTTATCTGTACTTCATCTCTCAAGTACAGTATGTTTATATATTCAGCAGCGATGTACATTTCAATTCTCTGGAAGTCTCAAGAAAGATTTCTATGTTAAGTAGGTTGGACAAGCCCCTGATAGGTTGAAAGATAGAGAAACATGTTGTTCTCAGAGCAACATTTATGCCTATATAAAGTATCTCAAATATACGTCAAACCATTCAAATTCCTTAAAAATGGCAGTAAGAGCTATTTACCAAAGAGGCCGCATATTGTGTGTCCAAAATGCAGATGTTCCCACCTACTGTGAGCTTTCAACACTCCTTGACTCAAGACAGCCAACTGTCGTTACTGAGAACAAAGCAGTATATAGCTAACTAATAAAAGTTGTTACAGCAGTAGAGAGCACTCTAGCCAGTCTTGACAATTACTGTTAGATGTGTTTAAGGTTAGTTGCTATTAAAAACTTGCATAGACAGTGTCCTGGCCAGTCTTTTTTCTGGCGACTGGGGGATGTGAGTGCTCCTCTGACCAGGGTATATATAAAGTGTGTAATTTTTCTTCCAGTAAGAAAAGTCTACACCGCAACAACACATAGGTGGACAATTTTGAGTCATACTCCGCCCCCCCCCCCCCCAGGTGACGTCACATCGTTGGACCCTTGCTGCAGCTTCAAGTGGATGATGCATTCATCTCGCCCAATGCTGTGCCTATGAGAAACATCACAAGCTGAACCCACATCTTTGCACAGTGGCCTTGGTGGAGATCTTACAAGTGCTGGCAATGTAGGATGGATGTGTTGTCTGCAATGCTTTTCCAGTGATTGTAGTGTTGCGTGACTGTTTGAACAGAAAAATCATTGCATCTCAAATCATATAATTTACTTCGACATAGTCTGTGTAAAAGTACCCGAGTGACTTGAATTAACTGTTTTTGTTACAGAGGGATATCGAAGTAATTAATTATATAATGTGCTGCCATACTTACAAACGTGCCATGGGCTGGCCACACCTCTCTCTCTCTCTCTCTCTCTCTCTCACACACACACACATACAAACACACACACACACACACACACACACCAGCAACATATGCAAATGGCTGGAGTCTAAGATCTTTGATATGTGTGACACAAGCGATGGGAGAGATAAAAAGGGAATCACAGTAAGTCTCATGGTGACTGCAGTAAACACACTGTACACAGAAGAACTATTCAACAATCTGCATAAACTATATATGACCAAAAAGTATTAGCGCATTAATAGAGATAAATTTTCCTACATGTGTCCAAAAAAATACAGCTCATCTCGTCTGTAATGCGATGGAAAGCACTGCTTTCTTTTCTCTTATAGACATAGGGGTACGCCAACATGTGAGATTTCCTAAATAACATAATTCATTGGCACTCAATAGGCTTTTCTTTCGTTTAAATATATGAAGTTGGTGCACAAGTTTGTAGCGTTTTTGTTTTGCGTCTTGGTATTCCGGTTGCTATGGGTTTAGCTATCGACTGTCCTTTTCATTTGTAGTTTACTGTTGCTATTTGAGTTTACATATTGTCATTTTGTCGTTTGGAGATGGTGAGTGGAGCTGTGGACGCTAGAAAATGGAGTACCAAGTGGAGAAATCGGAACATTTCCAACCTATTCTTCCGTCTGAGTTCCGTAGAAGGGTGACAGCAGCAGAAGCTGCCCGAAACATTCACATAGTTGGTTGGTTGATTTGAGGGAGGGGACCAAACAACAAGGTCATCTGTTCATAGGATTAGGGAAGGATGGGAAAGAAATTCGGCCGACGCCTTTCAAAGGAACCTTCCCAGCATTTGACAGAAGAGATCTAGGGGAATCGTGGAAAACGTAAATCAGGATGCCAGACATGGGGTTGAACCATCTTCCTCCCGAATGTGAGTCCAGTGTGCTAACCACCATGCCACCTCGATCGGTCGTTTGCTTAGTGATGGGGATAATGCCACTGGACAGTGAAAGGCAAGAAAATGATTTTCTGGTTTTAAGGAGGATCCTTTTGATATTAGTGACCCTCCAGATTCAGAAAGACCTTTGGGGCTTGATGGAGATTGTTTAAACATATTAATCCAAAGTGACCGCCATTAGTGTAGTCAAGAACTGGCAGATGTCATGAACTGTGATCATTCCACCACTGTATGGCACTTGCATGCAATGGTGAAGGTTCAGAAGTTGGATAAATGAGTACTGCATGCTCTAATCCAAAATCACAAAAACTAGTGGATGGCCATGTATGCATCTCTGCTTGGTCGTCATCAGTTCATTCATAAAAATACCAACCATTTCTGTCCTGTATAGTCACTGATGACGAGAAATAGCGTCATTATGCAAACATAAGATAAAGAAAGGAATGTTCGAGCCCAAATAAAGCAGCAGGTCTTCGTACAAAGAATTATTAACATCCACAGAAGATAATGTTATGCATCTGGTGGAACAACGACGGTGTGGTGTACTACGAATTGCTTCCTTGAGGTGTAACCATCACTGTTGACGTTTATTGTCAACACCTGAGTCATCTTGAGGATGCAGTCCAAGAAAAGCTACCAGAAAGACTGCATGAACTGATGCTGCTCCATTTAAAACACCCACCCTCATTCTGCTAGACTTACACAAAACACTATACAGGAATTGAGCTGGGAATTCATTTTGCACGGGCATTATTCAGCTGATCTCGCTCCCTTAGATTTCCTCTTTCTGCCCTCTCTGTTGAACAACATTCAAGGAACTTCCTTTCCAGATGAAAATGCTCTCTGAACGTGTCACGATGAGTTCTTCGCTTCAAAACCACGCAATTTCTAGAGTCACAGAATCCAAAACCTACCCAGACAGTGGCAGACTGTTGTAAATAGTGAAGTAGAATACATTATTGATTACTAAAGTTTCTCTTACGTGTATCTGTTGTGTTTGTTAAACTTACGAAAAGCGGTACAATTTATGGACCAACCCAGTATAATGCTAACACAAGTGTACCACAACAACCAACCTATATTTGTCTTTTAGTGGAAATGGTCTGTTGGTAGTTTTTCTATGGTATAGGTGGTCATGATAGGCTGTGCCCTCCAGCACTGTAGAGGTTGTAGGATGCTGTGTATAGGCCAGAGGAGCAACCACTAAAAAATTTGTATCATGCTCAGTGGTCTGTGTTCTGAAAGAGTTTGGCGATATACTTGCTTAACTATTCCAAACACATAGTACAATGAGATATGTAGAGATTTATGGTGGATTATACACATTTATCTGCCGAAGGAATATGGAAGTAACTTCTTCAAGGAGGGATCTGCCTAAGTCTATTAGACACGTCGCCACATCCCAAATTAGTCTAGTCAGGTATTTGTATGATCGAGATGTATTAACAGAAAAAATTAAAACGTGAAGAATACTCAGTACTCCAGCACAGCAAAGAAAAATTTTCAGCTCCCAATTCAAACTGTTGTTGTTGTTGTCTTTATTCCTGAGACTCGTTTGATGCAGCTCTCCATGCTACTCTATCCTGTGCAAGCTTCTTCATCTCCCAGTACTTACTACAACCTACATCATGAATCTGCTTAGTGTATTCATCTCTTGGTCTCCCTCTACGATTTTTACCCTCCACGCTGCCCTCCAATGCTAAATTTGTGATCCCTTGATGCCTCAGAACATGTCCTACCAACCGGTCCCTTCTTCTTGTCAAGTTGTGCCACAAACTCCTTTTCTCTCCAATTCTATTCAATACCTCCTCATTAGTTATGTGATCTACCCATCTAATCTTCAGCATTCTTCTGTAGCACCACATTTCGAAAGCTTCTATTCTCTTCTTGTTCACACTATTTATCGTCCATGTTTCACTTCCATACATGGCTACACTCCATACAAATACTTTCAGAAATGACTTCCTGACACTTAAATCTATACTCGATGTTAACAAATTTCTCTTCTTCAGAAACGCTTTCCTTGCCATTGCCGGTCTACATTTTATATCCTCTCTACTTCAACCATCATCAGCTATTTTGCTACCCAAATAGCAAAACTCCTTTACTACTTTAATTCTCTCATTTACTAATCTAATTCCCTCAGCGTCACCCGACTTAATTCGACTACATTCCATTATCCTCGTTTTGCTTTTGTTGATGTTCATCTTATATCCTCCTTTCAAGACACTGTCCATTCCGTTCATCAGCTCTTCCAAGTCCTTTGCTGTCTCTGACAGAATTACAATGTCATCGGCGATCCTCAACGTTTTTACTTCTTCTCCATGGACATTAATACCTACACCGAACTTTTCTTTTGTTTCCTTTACTGCTTGCCCAATATACAGATTGAATAACATCGGGGACAGGCTACAACCCTGTCTCACTCCCTTCCCAACCACTGCTTCCCTTTCATGTCCCTCGACTCTTATAACTGCCATCTGGTTTCTGTACGAATTGTAAATAGCCTTTCGCTCCCTGTATTTTACCCCTGCCACCTTTAGAATTTGAAAGAGAGTATTCCAGTCAACATTGTCAAAAACTTTCTCTAAGTCTACAAATGTTAGAAATGTAGGTTTGCCTTTCCTTAATCTATTTTCTAAGATAGGTCGTAGGGTCAATATTGCCTCACGTGTTCCAACATTTCTGCAGAATCCAAACTGATCTTCGCCGAGGTCGGCCTCCACCAGTTTTTCCATTCGTCTGTAAAGAATTCACGTTAGTATTTTGCAGCTGTGACTTATTAAACTGGTAGTTCGATAATTTTCACATCTGTTAACACCTGCTTTCTTTTGGATTGGAATTATTATATTCTTCTTGAAGTCTGAGGGTATTTTGCCTGTCTCATACATCTTGCTCACCAGATGGTAGAGTTTTGTCAGGACTGGCTCTCCCAAGGCCGTTAGTAGATCCAATGGAATGTTGTCTACTCCCGGGGCCTTGTTTCGACTCAGGTCTTTCAGTGCTCTGTCAAACTGTTCACGCAGTATCGTATCTCCCATTTCATCTTCATCTACATCCTCTTCCATTTCCGTAATATTGTCCTCAAGTACATCGCCCTTGTATAGACCCTCTATATACTCCTTCCACCTTTCTGCTCTCCCTTCTTTGGTTAGGACTGGGTTTCCATCTGAGCTCTTGATATTCATACAAGTGGCTCTCTTTCCTCCAAAGGTCTCTTTAATTTTCCTGTAGGCAGTATCTATCTTACCCCTAGTGAGATAAGCCTCTACATCCTTACATTTGTCCTCTAGCCATCCCTGCTTAGCCAATTTGCACTTCCTGTCGATCTCATTTTTGAGAAGTTTGTATTCAAACTGCAATCCTTAAAAGTGCTGTGTGGAGTTTTGAGGTTACAGAATGTTGTTCCTGCATTAATGGTTTATCTCCAGTCATCCCGTGAGATTACTGTGCTGTATACTGTGTATCACTGGAAACGGGTCTCCAACCCACCTTCCCCCATAGGTAGTGGACTCGTCCGGTGAGATTACTGTGCTGCGTTATGTGTATCACTGGAAACAGTTTCCAACCCCCCTCCCCCACAGCTACTGTCCTGGGTTTATAATTATGGTTCTTGCTGTGTGTGTCTCTCCATTCATATGGAAAGAAAAATTGCCTCATACATGTTGATTACCTCACCATGCATGCACACAGATAATTTACAGATCCAAGTAAAAGGTTTTGATATCCATATACATCACTTTCCAGCTGTTTTCCGTGTATGGGTGTGTGTCACTCGTACAGCAACGGTGCCAATATGTTTTACATGTCGTGATGTGATGCGGTCAGGATTAAATCATATATGTCACTGAGACATCTCTGTGATGAAAGAAATAGCTAAAAATTACGATAAATGACAAAAAATAGGTAGACATGGAATAGTTATGGTATCACATGTCTGTCTCATGCCTCGGTCAGACTAATTCAAATCACAAAGTACAGATTAACAGTTGATACAAACTCGAACGGTTTCACAAGTAGTTGGAATAACATCCACGTTCATAAACGCAGTAACTGTTTGCCAGTTGTACTTTTTTAACAGTTAAATCAAAACTCCTTAATGTTGATAGCTTTCACAGCTGGAAAAGCAACTTATATGTACTCTAAAACTATAAAATTTATGTAACACCTACCACAGGTGGTACTGCAGAATACTATTTGCGATCTGGTAACTGATAGACACTGTCAGTTTCTCATGGTGGTACAATACAGCTGTGAGATTCATATCCGACACCTATTCTCAAGCTATTGTACATACACTTTCTAATCAAAAGCACCTTGTATGAACACACCCCACCACTTTTTCACGTTATTCTACCATAAATTAATAATATTAAGAGATTCTCCTTGAGCACACCCCATATCTTGTTGTCCTATGTATGTAATCGTGTTAGGCAATGCACATCTCAGCAGTTTTTTTTGGACCACAGACCTCCGATTATGGTACAGACTTCTGGCGGTTCTTCTTCCTGCCTAGATACAACATCCTGCGACTATTGATGTTGGAGGGCACAGCCTATCACCAGAGCAGTTCCGCTAACACATTTGTAGCTTGGTTGTTGTAATACACCAGTGTGGTCATAAAGTCCCAGTCACTACGATAGTGTCAGCGTTACAGAAGCTACTGAGTGGTAATGAACTTCATTTAGGGATTCTCATGTCTCTGATGTACAGCTACTTGTGTAAGAGGAAAGAAAGCAGTGCTTTCCTTTGCATTGCAGATGAGACGCGCTATAATTTTTTTGTGCAGTTGAGGAAACGTGTCTCTACTAGTGTCCAGACATTTTTTAGTCATACAAAATTTATGCAGTTTGCCACATATATTTTCTGTATACAGCACGTTCACTGCAGTTACCAAGAGATGTGCCGTGACTCGTTTCTTTATCTCTCCTAGCATGTGTATCAGATATCACAGAGTGCCTGCTCCAGCCATACATGTATGAGACCAGCACATGTACGTGTGTGTGTGAGTGTGTGTGTGTGTGTGTGTGTGTGTGTGTGTGTGTGCTGCATCATAGTTCCTAGCTGATCACTGGCACATCTGTAAGTATGACAGCACATTGCTTAATTAATTACATCGACATTCCTTTGGAATGCAGACAAGTAGTTCAAGTTGCTCTACTAATTTTACGCAGAAAAGTCGATGTAAATTATATGGTTTGATATCCAATGATTTTTCTCTTCACATCAGTGTAGAGAAATACCGCCACTGGAACAGCACTGCTGACACTCCATCCATCCTGTGTGAGTGGCTTGTGCAAGCTCTTCATCAAGGCCAGTGTCTACAGCCACTAGTATAGCTTGCAGTGCATCTCACAGAGAGGAGGGTGAGATGAACACATCATAGGGCATCTATGTGACATTGCAGCAAGGTTGCAATGGCATGATGTCGCTAGGTGGATAATGCAAAGCCAGTCATCTATATGTGGTTACAGCATTTTTTCTTATTGGAAGAAGTAGTACACAGTTTATATTTGCGTGGGCTGTAGAAGCACTCACATCCCTCAGAGGCTATAAGAAAATAGATTGTCCATGGCTCTCTGATGCCAGTTTTAATGGCAACTAACCTTACAAACATCTAATAGTCATTGTGTAGATTGCCTAGGGTACTCTAGTGCTACATCCATATCAGTTATCCTCCTACACTTCACACCTAGACAAAAATAACTATTATTAGTTAGGGGCATATTGTTTTTTTCTCGATACATATTCACTGTCTTGCATCAGGGAATTTCCATATTTTGACATATTTTTCATTTTTATTTATTTATTTATTTTTATTTTTTTTTGTCGTCAGTCTACTGACTGGTTTGATGCGGCCCGCCACGAATTCCCTTCCTGTGCTAACCTCTTCATCTCAGAGTAGCACTTGCAACCTACGTCCTCAATTATTTGCTTGACGTATTCCAATCTCTGTCTTCCTCTACAGTTTTTGCCCTCTACAGCTCCCTCTAGTACCATGGAAGTCATCCCCTCATGTCTCAGCAGATGTCCTGTTGTGGACTGGCAAGACAGCCAATCCACTATGACAGGAAGCCGAAAGGCACGCGTTTAAGCTCACGCAGGCTGGCGTGAGGTCTGGAACAGGTAAAGTAATTGAGACTAGCAAATAAAGTACGTAGCTGCTGGAATACTTAACTTTAATCCATAATTGGTGAACATCGCTCTTGACAGTACATGTTTTACAGCATCAATAGTAACTGGTAATGGCGCCTTGCTAGGTCGTAGCAAATGACGTAGCTGAAGGCTATGCTAACTATCGTCTCGGCAAATGAGAGCGTAATTTGTCATTGAACCATCGCTAGCAAAGTAGGCTGTCTAACTGGGGCGAGTGCTAGGAAATGTCTCTAGACCTGCCGTGTGGCGGCGCTCGGTCTGCAATCACTGATAGTGGCGACACGCGGGTCCGACGTATACTAACGGACCGCGGCCGATCAGTGTTTCCCACATATTCCTTTCCTCTCCGATTCTGCGTAGAACCTCCTCATTCCTTACCTTATCAGTCCACCTAATTTTCAACATTCGTCTATAGCACTACATCTCAAATGCTTCGATTCTCTTCTGTTCCGGTTTTCCCATGTTTCACTACCATACAATGCTGTACTCCAGATGTACATCCTCAGAAATTTCTTCCTCAAATTAAGGCCGGTATTTGATATTAGTAGACTTCTCTTGGCCAGAAATGCCTTTTTTGCCATAGCAAGTCTGCTTTTGATGTCCTCCTTGCTCCGTCCGTCATTGGTTATTTTACTGCCTAGGTAGCAGAATTCCTTAACTACATTGACTTCGTGACCATCAATCCTGATGTTAAGTTTCTCGCTGTTCTCATTTCTACCACTTCTCATTACCTTCGTTTTTCTCCGATTTACTCTCAAATCATACTGTGTACTCATTAGACTGTTCATTCGGTTCAGCAAATCATTTAATTCTTCTTCACTTTCACTCAGGATAGCAATGTCATCAGCGAATCGTATCATTGATATCCTTTCACCTTGTATTTTAATTCCACTCCTGAACCTTTCTTTTATTTCCATCATTGCTTCCTCGATGTACAGATTGAAGAGTAGGGGCGAAAGGCTGCAGCCTTGTCTTACACCCTTCTAAATACGAGCACTTCGTTCTTGATCGTCCACTCTTATTATTCCCTCTTGGTTGTTGTACATATTGTATATGACCCGTCTCTCCCTATAGCTTACCCCTACTTTTCTTAGAATCTCTAACAGCTTGCACCATTTTATATTGTCGAACGCTTTTTCCAGGTCGACAAATCCTATGATATTGTCTTGATTTTTCTTTAGCCTTGCTTCCATTATTAGCCGTAACGTCAGAATTGCCTCTCTCGTCCCTTTACTTTTCCTAAAGCCAAACTGATTGTCACCTAGCGCATTCTCAATTTTCTTTTCCATTCTTCTGTATATTATTCTTGTAATCAGCTTCGATGCATGAGCTGTTAAGCTGATTGTGCGATAATTCTCGCACTTGTCAGCTCTTGCCGTCTTCGGAATTGTGTGGATGATGCTTTTCCGAAAGTCAGATGGTATATCGCCAGACTCATATATTCTACACACAAACGCGAATAGTCGTTTTGTTGCCACTTCCCCCAATGATTTTAGAAATTCTGATGGAATGTTATCTATCCCTTCTGCCTTATTTGACCGTAAGTCCTCCAAAGCTCTTTTAAATTCCGATTCTAATACTGGGTCCCCTATCTCTTCTAAATCGACTCCTGTTTCTTCTTCTATCACATCAGACAAATCTTCACCTTCATAGAGGCTTTCAATGTATTCTTTCCACCTATCTGCTCTCCTCTGCATTTAACAGTGGAATTCCCGTTGCACTCTTAATGTTACCACCGTTGCTTTTAATGTCACCAAAGGTTGTTTTGACTTTCCTGTATGCTGAGTCTGTCCTTCCGACAATAATATCTTTTTCGATGTCTTCACATTTTTCCTGCAGCCATTTCGTCTTAGCTTCCCTGCACTTCCTATTTATTTCATTCCTCAGCGACTTGTATTTCTGTATTCCTGATTTTCCCGGAACATGTTTGTACTTACTCCTTTCATCAATCAACTGAAGCATTTTTTTCTGTTACCCATGGTTTCTTCGCAGCTACCTTCTTTGTACCTATGTTTTCCTTCCCAACTTCTGTGATGGCCCTTTTTAGAGATGTCCATTCCTATTAAACTGTACTGCCTACTGCGCTATTCCTTATTGCTGTATCTATAGCGTTAGAGAACTTCAAACGTATCTCGTCATTCCTTAGTACTTCCGTATCCCACTTCTTTGCGTATTGATTCTTCCTGACTAATGTCTTGAACTTGAGCCTACTCTTCATCACTACTGTATTGTGATCTGAGTCTATATCTGCTCCTGGGTACGCCTTAAAATCCAGTATCTGATTTCGGAATCTCTGTCTGACCATGATGTAATCTAATTGAAATCTTCCCGTATCTCCCGGCCTTTTCCACGTATACCTCCTCCTCTTGTGATTCTTGAACAGGGTATTCGCTATTACTAGCTGAAACTTGTTACAGAACTCAATTAGTCTTTCTCCTCTTTCATTCCTTGTCCCAAGCCCATATTCTCCTGTAACCTTTTCTTCTACTCCTTCCCCTACAACTGCATTCCAGTCGCCCATGACTATTAGATTTTCGTCCCCCTTTACATACTGCATTACCCTTTCAATATCCTCATAAACCTTCTCTATCTGTTCATCTTCAGCTTGCGACGTCGGCATGTATACCTGAACTATCGTTGTCGGTGTTGGTCTGCTGTCGATTCTGATTAGAACAACCCGGTCACTGAACTGTTCACAGTAACACACCCTCTGCCCTACCTTCCTATTCATAACGAATCCTACACCTGTTATACCATTTTCTGCTGCTGTTGATAATACCCGATACTCATCTGACCAGAAATCCTTGTCTTCCTTCCACTTCACTTCACTGACCCCTACTATATCTAGATTGAGCCTTTGTATTTCCCTTTTCAGATTTTCTAGTTTCCCTACCACGTTCAAGCTTCTGACATTCCACGCCCCGACTCGTAGAACGTTATCCTTTCGTTGATTATTCAATCTTTTTCTCATGGTAACCTCCCCCTTGGCAGTCCCCTCCCGGAGATCCGAATGGGGGACTATTCCGGAATCTTTTGCCAATGGAGAGATCATCATGACACTTCTTCAAATACAGGCCACATGTCCTGTGGATACACGTTACGTGTCTTTAATGCAGTGGTATCCATTGCTTTCTGCATCCTCAGGTCGTTGATCATTGCTGATTCTTCCGCCTTTAGGGGAAATTTCCCACCCCTAGGACAAGAGAGTGCCCTGAACCTCTATCCGCTCCTCCGCCCTCTTTGACAAGGCCATTGGCAGAATGAGGCTGACTTCTTATGCCGGAAGTCTTTGGCCCCAATGCTGATTATTTATCAAAGTTTAGGCAGTGGCGGGGATCAAACCCGGGACTGACGACGTTTTATGAATCAAAGACGCTACCCCTAGACCACGGGTATTTTTCATATAATTTGTAAAAACGCTGATAATGCTCAGACAAAAACACGTTTCTGCACCTTTCAGCCTATCAGGGCTTGTTCAAACTAATGAACACAGAAATCATTCTCCAGATACTTAGAGCATTGAAAGGCATATCACTGACTAAATATACAAACGTAATACACTTTGGTCATCTCATGAGTGTATTTAAGCAAAAAATATCGTTCTGCAGTGTAAGTGATGTACAGTAATGAAAACTACATTTCTTCCTAAACTAACGCCTCCTTCCTCAAATCGAGCACCTCCTTTGTTCCTTCCTAATATGGTGTTTTATGTAAACCGAAAGAAGGAAAGGGGAAGGGACGGTGATGTCAGCTGCATCAGGACATTCCACAGAATCAGCAGCTATGAGTGAAACCGTGTACCAAGCAGGGATCTCAACCTGGGATCTCCTGCTTGCTACACAGTTACGTTAACCACTGCTCCATCCAGACTGTCTCAGCATATCTCTTGGCCAACCCACACTCCCACCTAGCACCACCTATCTGCAGCCCCCGTCCATTTCCTCCATGTTCGCTACTCAGAGATTTCCACAGGAAGTCGGCCGTAATTGTGCACCGATTCTGAAGAAGGAGGAAAGATTGCTCATCAAGAAGAATCAATTATATGACATATCCGAAACAACAGACACCATGCATTTGTATAATGTGTTTTTTGTTTGTGTTTTGGCTAGTTTTTGTGTGCCTTTATTATTAGATGATGGTATTATTTGATAACTGCTTATAGGAAATACAGTATATAAACTTTCTAGAGAACCATCGTACCATTGTTCTGATTGCAAACTTTGTGGAGAATTGTTACAGTATGTTACCACCAGGAGATCTATGCCATTTGATTAGGGGGTGTATTTTGACTTACATGAAGATTAGCCTAATTAAATATATTCAGTCAGTCTGCTTGCCTGCTCAGATTAGTATTTCATAGCTAAGACATATTTCCTGCCACACATAATAAGATGTGGGCAAAGTTTAGTGAGAGGTTCCAACTCATTGCCTTGGAGGGTTCAAAATTATTTTGCTACCTTAACGTCAGGCAGGCAGACACTCACATTTCAGTCTGTTTTTATGCTTTATCTCAGCCCAGGCAGGCACATATTTGCATCTCAGTGCATGTATTTATGCATCATCTCGGCATGTTTGAGCTTGCAATGTCAACGTGTTAGCTCATTCAATACACTGCTCTGGCAGATATGTACATAATTCAAGTGGTGGTGACATACTAATTCTTAACTGTGTAAGTACATGAATATACCCCATTTGTTAAGCATCTTAGGGCGAATATTAACACATGCCATATGCCATTCATTACCCATTATAGGCGGCATATTTATATGTCTTCTCGCCATGTTCACAAAATGAAACACTGCTCAGCTAGCATTCTGCAGGTGGATTACCTATGGGGTGTACACACGTATAAAGTGTGAAGGCAGAAGTAATAGTCTGATAATAACATAATTTTTTGTTAGAAATAATATGAAGCAAAGTGCCCGAGAGCAGCAGGTCCCTCGATTAACATTTTGCAGACAGTGCTATGACATAATTATTTTATACTCTCAAAGTATCTTACCTCAGTATTTTATTTAACTCTGTTTCTCACTTTGGCATAGCCCTCGAACAGGGGCAACAACATATGACTGATAAATAATACAGCTACTTTTGACCACTAAATTAATTAAGTGACTCAGCAGCACAGGATGATATTGAAGTAATGCGATATTCGTGTAACACTGGTGTGAAGCAAGTGTTACACTGGTGTAAATGCTGCAATTGTGCCACATACATGCAACTGCGATGCAGCCTGATCATTTAGATGCTTTCAGCACAGGTCTTCTCATCGAGTTTGGGACACACAGCTAACATCTGGTGGACTATGCTATGACAACGTTATTTTATACTGCATGCTGCTCACTATAGCATCGTTTAACTGCAGTAATAATAAGCAAAATAATCTGTTATAAGAAATACCCACACCCTAATCCTCTTAATACAGAGTACAAAGCTAGAATGGAGAGGGAGAGCATTTTGCCCAGAAGCAGTGAGCCCCTTCATCTTCTCAGCAATATAATGTGCAGACAGCAACTGTGTGCTCATGCAACTGAATTATAAATATTAAAACTGACTAAAAGGAGGGAGGGGGGGGGGGCTGAGCTTGTACACCATTAGCTGAAATGTCAGTGTTCTGGGGCCCGACAACACTTAGTACACAGCACATTAACAATGACATAACTCGATTGACTGACCTCCCTCTCCCTTCCTGCACCTCTTCCTCCCCTGGCTATTGTCTGTCGTCAGTGGCCTTGAATAAGATATGCACAATTGCATCAGTTATAATATGACGCCGGAAAAATATGTTAAAAACTGATGCTGAGTGAGAATCTGCAGTGATACCCACTTTTAAAAGATTATTGATCGGTCTCGTGCAATTGTTTCTATCATTTAAGAATGAGAGGTATTAGCACGTCATGAAACAAGTCAGCATGATGATTGGTATACCCATTTCAACCTGTTCAGTGAATTTGAGAAAGTAATGCGGTATCTGTTGGTGGGCTGCAGCTTTTAATAAAGGAAGATGAATATCCAATCACTAACTGTTTTACAATGCCTTTTTGTGCATTTGCAGAAAGCATAATTCCAAAATTCGATACAGACCAGTGTCAAAGAGAGTCCTAGATGGCTTCCCACACATTCAACACCGCCAAGTACTTCTTGAAATATGTATGAGCATATCTCTAAGCCTGTACACAATATGTACTCATAAACACAGCTCTTTAGATGGAGCTCATATGCCATATGTTGCTTTATTTCCAATGTTTTTTAATACGACAAAATGTACATTGTACATTTCTGCATTCAAACTGGCGCCATGCATAGTTTATGTACTTTCCGGCAGATGTCAGTGCCAGTCTTCAGCATGAGTGAAGACAACACATGATCGGTCTGTGTGATCGTGGTAGCCTAACCTCTGATTGGGGCTTAGCTCACTTTGTGGTTCACATTGTGTGCTTGTGTTGTATTAGGAACGTGGATGTTTTTGATGGTTCTTCCAGATCGGAGTAGGAAAAATCTGATGTGGTTAATAATTACGAACCTTCCAAAGTATTTTGCGTAAGTTCCAACAGTTCAGGTAATCAATACAGATTTATATTACTGAAGAATATCGTTACAAAACAATATGCATGTTCCTATAA
This sequence comes from Schistocerca serialis cubense, assembly GCF_023864345.2. Taxonomy (NCBI): domain Eukaryota; kingdom Metazoa; phylum Arthropoda; class Insecta; order Orthoptera; family Acrididae; genus Schistocerca; species Schistocerca serialis. The sequence continues at coordinate 94,766,632 of NC_064646.1, read as the reverse complement.
AAGCAAATATTACCTCAAAATATTTCATGCTGTTCTTTTAGCTTCTTACATATGTATTTATTTATTCATGTACAGATGAAGATGAGGGTCCTAATACTGCTGCCTGTCCTTATGCATCACAGAACTTAAATACTGACATGATCAACTGGCCAGAATTGACAACCAGCCTGATTTACCATTTGTCACTATTGATAGTGGTGTAACTTTGCAGATTAATGAAAACTGTACTGAATTTAAATGCTTCTCGGCATTTTTCAATAATGAGAAACAATAAAAGTTGAAAGAAACAGGTATGCAGAACTAAAAATAATTAAAATGATTAAGAGAAAGTCTATGAAGAGAAATCATAAACGGCATCGATGGTCAGTAGTAAAGAGACATTAAATATATTAGTTTCTCTTTATTATTCTGTATATGAGTACAGTGCAGATACCAAAATTAAGTACTGTTGGTCGAAGGATTTCTGTATACTTCATGGGCAAACTGGCTAATGAGTAGAGACAAATTCACTTCCATCTTGTTTTGTTGCACTTGAATCACAACACAAAATTCATAAGGCTAGGTCAGTCAGGATGTGATTCATTGCACAAAATTAGGCCTTTCTTCGATTCTTTTGTCTCAAAGTGTAAGAATAACTTCAAACCACGCATGAATCTTACAATTGATGAAGGAATATGCCCTTTAAGAGGCTGAATAGAATTTACATGAAAAACACACCAATTAAAGATGGAATCTAACTTTATTTACTATTTGACTCAACAACAAGTTATGCTTTGAACTGTGAAATTTACACACATAAAGCAACCAATGTAGATACCTCAGGCTTGTCTGTAATTGAGAGGTCATGTGGAGATTATTTTGGCAAAGCACACTGCATTTACATGGATAGGTTCGACACAAGTCCTGCTGTGGCAGAATGAAACCTTTGGCGTAGACATTGTAATGAAAAACAGGAAGGGTCTACCGAATGAAACCAAGACTCTGAAGCTTAGAAAGGGGAAAATGATATTTTGGACAAAGAACATTTCCTTGCGGTAAAATGGAACTCAACCAAGGACGTGCACTGTCTTGCAACCGAGCAAATTCAATTGTAACAAGTACCAGAAGCAAAGAAAATTAAGTAGAGAGACATAAACCAGATGTTGTAATGGACTAGAACAAGGGTAAAACTGGAGTAGACAGGATTGACCAGCTATCAAGCTATTATCGTTTCTGTAAGAAGACACTGAAATGGTGGAAGAAGATTTTCTTTCACTTGATCCTTTTAGTAGTAGTGAATAGTGAACAACAATAAACACAGAATCTCTGGCGTGTTTCATCAATACCTTAGGTAAACAGCTAGCTGTTCATGGCGGTGTGGAAGGGCTGCAGGTCAAATGTGCACCATCACCAAGTGTAGGCAGTGTCTTTGGCAGATACTCAGAGAAAAGATCCCAGCAACAGCACATAACCAAAATGAAGCAAGATTCTGTAAAGTTCGTGCAGATAAAGGGAAATGCACTCCTGTACTGAATTTTTCTTGTATGCCTATGTTTCTTGCAATAAAATATGTTCTTTTGTACAGGTTTATTTCTTGAAAACATTCAAAGGAATGAGTTTTAGACGTAACTTTCTTTTGGAAAAACATTCAACTTTGAAAACTGTAGAAAAATGCCATTTACATCTAGGAAAAAAATGTATAACAGCACTAGAAAGAGGAAGTTTTAAACTTTAATGTAAGCAGTTTAGTATCTTTATATTTTCTTCATGGCTTCTTCAAAAAATCCAAGAAATTGGTTGAAAAGTGTCAGACCATAGGGACAGAACTTGTGTAAATGGCTCGGTATGGAAAATGTTAAAAGACAGATGCTTGGGATGGATCCTACCAATAAGCCCAAACTTTAAGAAGCTCATTGTAGCTGTGTTATCCACAGCAAAGAAATGTATCTGAAGAGATACGTACTGAGATGGAGGGATAACGCGTAATTCTGTACAATGAGTTTTGTGACAACAATAGCTGAAATAACTGACAAACCTCTGCACAGTATGGGTGTAGCTGATTGTATGCAGTGAACTGAGACAGTAAAGGCCTTAGACTTCCACATCTCAAGCTCCTCGGATTCATCACATATAATTAATGTCAAAAAATAATTGAGGTCTCTCAAACTAGCTTGTAAACCTAAGTCAGACTATTCTAGACCATTCAGTGGCGAGGAAATAACTGCAGCTCCCAGAGAAATTACAGCAGGGAAGGCACATAGTTTCATGGTGTGGTGTCACCGCCAGACACCACACTTGCTAGGTGGTAGCTTTAAATCGGCCGCGGTCCCTTAGTACATGTCGGACCCGCGTGTCGCCACTGTGTGATCGCAGACTGAGCGCCACCACAAGGCAGGTCTCGAGATACGGAATAGCACTCGCCCCAGTTGTACGGACGACTTTGCTAGTGACTACACTGACGAAGCCTCGCTCCTTTGCCGAGCAGAAAGTTAGAATAGCCTTCTGCTAAGTCCATGGCTACGACCTAGCAAGGCGCCATTAGCCTTACGTAGCAATTGATAATTATCGTCTAAAGCATGTCTCAACAAGAACGCTGTATACAAATGGTGGATTAAAGTTAAGTATTCCAGCAGCTACGTACTTTTCTTTATAGCATTTATGAAGTATCCTGTTTCAGACCATCAAGTCCGCCTGCTTGCTTAATGGCCGCCTCCCTTAAATAATGTGCGTAGTGTTGGCAATCTGTCAACACTACAGATGGCGACGAGGATGGGATTAAAAGAGGATTTCGCGTTCGTATTGCTCTAATTTACTTGTGTCATGGCTTCGCCAGATGTACTGTCCGAATTTTATCGCTTGCAGAATCAGCAGACGCAGGTGTTATTGGATGCCCTTGGACAGCTCGTCCAGGGTCAACGTGCACTGCAACACGATGCGGCAGCCGCCAATTCACCGCTACCGCAGCCACAACTCGCAGTTGCACCGCCTTTTAGGGCCTACGACCCAGCTCAGGAGACATGGACTGAGTGGTCACGCTAATTTGGATTTCATCTCGCCGCCTACAGAATTCAAGCTAATGAGCGGCAGCCTCACTTATTGTCGTGTGTAGGGGTGCAAACGTACCGTGTGATAGTGAAATTATTTCCCCGACGCGACTCTGTCCTACGAGGAAATTTTGTCGGCATTGGATGCCTATTTCAAAGAAACAGTCAATGTCGTTGCAAAAAGGTAAACTTTCTTTCGTACAAAACGTACGGCTGGTCAGACTAATAGGGAGTGGGTTGCAACATTGCAAGGCCTTACAAGGGATTGTGCTTTTGAGTGTGAATGTGGACTCCCTTATTCAGATACAATGGTACATGATGCAATTGCACAGAACGTTTCTGATGTTCGTATACGGGAGCAAATTTTGAAACTCGTTAATCCCTCCCTTCAACAAGTGATAGACATATTGGATAGACAAGACACGCTTGACTTTGCTCAGGACTCATTTGCAACTTCGCCAGCCGTGTGTAACATTAACCGGCCCGCCGGGCGCGCTGCACGGCCCGATAAACTGCCCTCGCACACGTCCGCGCAGCTGCCGCCACGCTCTAAACAAGGTGTGCCGCGACAGCATACAAATGCAGTGAAATCATGCCTGCGGTGTGCTACTAGACATTCGTGTGACAATTGCCCCTCACGCTAGGCTATTTGCTTTTTCTGTCATAAGAAAGGACATGTTCAAAGTGTTTGCCAGAAAAAGCTCAGATCAGACAATCATAATCATTCCAGGCCTTTTGCTTCACGCCGGAATCGAACCAAGAATACTCAGGCTCGTGAACCTTCACCCATGGACATTCATGTAGTTAATTCCACTCCGCCCAGTGCCACTCTTTCTAACAGTGACTGTGTTCGTCCCACAAAAAGTGTGCGTCGACGTCGCCGGAAATCACGTCAATTAGCAAGTGATTCTGTACCAGTGTCAGTTCAAATTGCACGAGACAGTCGCTGTTGTCGTCAGCAGGACAATAAACTTTTTGTAGATTTGGACTTTAATGGCAAGGTCATACCATTCCAGCTCGATACTGGAGCTGCAGTTTCATTGCTCAATCACGGCACGTACAAACAACTGGGCAAACCTCTGTTGCGTGCCGCAACTGTTAAGCTCACTACATATTCAGGACAGCAGATCCCTGTGTTAGGACAGTGCACTCTTCTTGCAACATACAAGGGACAAACAAAACTTGTGTCATTTTACGTTCTTCGTTCTTCTACTGCAGTGAACTTGTTTGGTTTCGATTTATTTCAGTTGTTTAACATGTCTATTGTAAATCAGGTCCTATCAGTGAATCAGACTGTGCCTTCAGACAGTGTTTCTCGTCTGTGTGAAGAATTTGCAGACATTTTTGCACCGGGCTTAGGTTGCACTAAAAACTATGAAGCACATTTGGAACTGAAAGTAAACGCACAACCGAAATTTTTCCGAGCGCGCAATGTTCCCCACGCATTGCGTGATAAGGTCGCAAGAACATTAAACGATTTAGAATCACAAGGTGTAATTGAACGTGTGCAAGCTTCTCTCTGGGCCTCAACCTTAGTAATTTTGCCAAAACCTTCTGGAAAACTGAGACTTTGTGTGGACTTCAAGGCAACAGTGAATCCACAACTCGTGATTGCAACTTTTCCCTTACCCCGCCCGGAGGATCTTTTTGATAAACTGTGCCCGGGTAAATACTTTTCCAAGTTGTACCTAGCAGATGCGTACTTGCAAATCCCAGTGGACGCCGAATCCCAGCGCGTCTTGGTGGTTAACACGCATCTTGGTTTGTACCGCTTCAAAAGACTGCCATTCGGGTGTGCATCCGCCCCTGCATTGTTTCAGCAATATTTACAAACTGTTTGTGCGTCGGTCCCTACTGCTGCGAACTATCTGGACGATGTTGTGATCTCCGGAAAGACAGCCGACGAGCATTTAGCACACCTACGAACATTATTTCAGGTATTGCGACAAAATGGTCTTCGCTTGCGGAAGGACAAATGTGTGCTTTTTGCTCGTGACTTACCATACCTGGGACATGTAATCAATGCCCAAGGCATACATCCGAGTCCAGAGCACCTTCGTGCCATACAGGACTTGCCATCGCCGCAGAATGTGAAGCAGCTACAGAGTGTGTTGGGTAAAATTAACTATTATCATCGCTTTCTGCGCAATGCCTCTTCCATTTCAGCTCCGCTTCATAGCTTAGGCCGTAAGGGTGTTCCGTTCGTCTGGACGACGGAATGCGAACGCGCCTTTCGCCAGTTGAAATCGGCGTTGCTTTCTAATACTTGCCTTACGCCATTCGATCCCCAGAAACCCCTTTTGTTGATGGTCGATGCATCGGATTTCGGGATCGGTGCTGTGCTTGCGCACAAAGATGGATCGCATGATCGCCCTATTGCCTTTGCGTCCAAATTGCTCTCATCTGCGCAAAGAAATTATTCCCAGATAGAGAAAGAAGCTTTGGCTCTCATATTTGGTGTTACTAAGTTCCATGATTTCTTGTATGGTCGTCACTTTACCATCATCACAGACCACAATCCTTTGACATCGCTTTTTCATCCGAACATGCCTGTACCTCCGCGTACAGCGCAGAAATTCATTCGCTGGTCTATTTTCCTCTCGCAGTACCGCTACGATATCTTATATCGGTCCACTGGTAAGCACGGAAACGCCGATGCGTTGTCCCGTTTTCCTGTTGCTGAGGATAAAGCATTCGATTCTTCCGAACTTGCTTGCATGTTCATTGATGCGGAAACCGATGAAGTGGTCGAATCGTTTCCGATTGATTTTCGTCGTGTAGCTACAGCCACAGCTGCGGACCCTGTCCTTGCTACCGTTTTGCGTTTTGTTGCTACGAAATGGCCTTTGTCAAAGTCTCGGATCGAGGATCCGTTGGTTCGCCGATTTTTTGCTCACAAGGAGAGACTTTTTGTTCGACGTGGTGTTTTGTTGTTGCGTTCTGATAATGATCAGTCCAGAGTCGTGGTCCCACGTTCGTTACAGTCCTCTGTCTTACGGCTTCTTCACCAAGGACATTGGGGTATAGTGCGAACGAAACAACTTGCACGTCAGCACTGTACTTGGTTCGGAATCGATGCTGCGATTACGAATATGTGTTCTTCTTGCATGGCGTGTGCCGAACAACAATCCGCACCGCCGCGGAAAGTCTTTGCATGGCCAAAAGCCACTTCGCCTTGGCAATGCTTGCACATCGATTTTGCTGGTCCATTCTGGAATGCTCGATGGTTGATTCTGGTAGATGCCTTCAGTAATTTTCCTTTTGTTGTCCGGATGTCTTCCACGACGTCCTCTGCAACCATCCAAGCGTTGTCTGCTATCTTTTGCATTGAAGGTCTTCCACAGACTATTGTTTCCGACAATGGCCCACAATTCATGTCCGCAGACTTTCAGTCATTCTGCCAGGCCAATGGTATTCAACATCTGACATCCGCGCCGTTTTCGCCTCAGTCAAACGGTGCTGCTGAACGATTGGTCCGCACTTTCAAGTCACAGATGTTGAAGTTGAAAGAGTCGCATTCTCGGGAGGACGCGTTGTTGCTCTTTTTGTCATCGTATCGCTCTCAGCCCCGAGATGCTCGCTCGCCGGCTGAGTTGCTCCACGGTCGTCCTCATCGCACCTTGATGTCTTTGCTGCACCCGCCGCATCAGGTTCCTGTGCAGCGGTAGACTCCTGCTTTTGCTCCAGGCGACGTTGTATTCTATCGCAACTATCGAAGTTCACGGCGTTGGCTCGCAGGGCGCATTCTTCGCTGCCTCGGCCGCGCGATGTATTTGGTTTTGGGGGCCTCTGGTGAGGTGCGTCGGCATCTCAATCAGCTGCGCCTCTGCCGTCGCACGGGTTCTGCCGCTCCCCGTCTGCTTTCAGCGTCGGTGCCGTCCGGTCAGCGCCCTGGGGACCCATCTACTGGCTCGCCTCATCCCCAGGTGTTACCGACGATGCCTTCCATTTTGCCCCATGGCGACGCGCCGCTGCCGCCTCCGACGCCGCTGCCTGTCCTCCAGCCGGCGCCGCCTGCAGTGGACGCTTCGCTGCAGCCGCCAAGCGCCTCCCTGGGTCCCGCGCCGCCGATCGCTTCCCGTGACCAGCTGTCCTCCGCCATGGAACTCTTGCCCGCTCCGGACCACATGACGTCATCGCGCGTCGGGTACCCCGACGCAATGGAGGTCGACCCTTCGGCCCCTCCTGTCTCTTTACGGGCGCATACACCGCATGTTGACGTGCACCCTGGACTAGGTTTTCAGGCGTTTCCTAGATCACCTCGGACCGAATGGCCGGGTGCGGGTGGCACAGCCTCGCCTGTTGTTAGGCTCCCCACCTCATCGCATACGTCAACATGGGGTCCTCCCCACGGCGGGCGGAAGCCTTATAACACGACCGTTGGCCGATTTGCGGGGGAGGAATGTGGTGTCACCGCCAGACACCACACTTGCTAGGTGGTAGCTTTAAATCGGCCGCGGTCCCTTAGTACATGTCGGACCCGCGTGTCGCCACTGTGTGATCGCAGACCGAGCGCCACCACAAGGCAGGTCTCGAGATACAGAATAGCACTCGCCCCAGTTGTACGGACGACTTTGCTAGCGACTACACTGACGAAGTCTCGCTCCTTTGCCGAGCAGAAAGTTAGAATAGCCTTCTGCTAAGTCCATGGCTACGACCTAGCAAGGCGCCATTAGCCTTACGTAGCAATTGATAATTATCGTCTAAAGCATGTCTCAACAAGAACGCTGTATACAAATGGTGGATTAAAGTTAAGTATTCCAGCAGCTACGTACTTTTCTTTATAGCATTTATGAAGTATCCTGTTTCAGACCATCAAGTCCGCCTGCTTGCTTAATGGCCGCCTCCCTTAAATAATGTGCGTAGTGTTGGCAATCTGTCAACACTACACATGGCATCCATTCAGAATTCCTAATCCACAGTGGAAAGTACGTAAAAAACTGGCTAGAGATTCTTTACTGATACTCTGCGAACTAGTAACGTACCCCATGATCTGAAAAGAGTGATAATCATAGACATGTTAAAACCAGGTAAACCGAATAACAAACTGCAAAGTTATCGACCTAGTGCTTTACTTAGCACAGTATATAAACTTTTGGAAAGATTATTGTATAGCAGAATCAGTCACAAAATTTCCGGAAACCTGCTTGCTGAAAAGGCAGCGCCTTGTAATTCTGTGTGGAGTCAAAGCAGGTCTTAAAATTGGAAACCTCATTGATGCTATGTTAAGCAATGGAAGCTATCAAGTTCTAATGGGTAATTAGATGAGCCCTCTAATGAAGCTTAATGATGGGCTTCAACAAGGATCAGTGCTAACTCATCTTCTGTTTTTCCTATATATAGCAGACATGCCTAAGACACTATCAAGGAAATTTGGATGAGATGATGACTGGGCTCTTGCTGTCAGCCACAGAGACGTGGGCATTAATGAGTCTGTCTGACTGAAGACCTACAAACTATTGGCTAATACTTCCATAACTGTTAGTTACAGCCAGGTGCTGACAAAACGGAAGTCACTAGCTTCCACCTTAAGAGCAAGCTCGCAAACAAGGAAATAAAGATATGTTTTGGGTGAAAGCAGCTGAGCCATAACAAAAACCCACGTTATCTAGGGGCTACTCTTAAAAATCAGTTTCAAAGAGCACTTGCTGAAAACTGCCGGTAAGATGAAGTCAAGATAGATCTTGCAGAGACTTTGTGCCAGGACGTGGGGATCACCATCTCCAACACTAAGATGATCTGTTCTTAGACTGTTGTACCCTATGACAGAATATCGCACTGCAGTCTGGATCAACAGCCCACACACCAGACTTGTTGATATGAAGCTCAACCAGACTACATACATCATCATACAAACAATCAGAAACACTTCAACTGTCTTCTCTGGCATATAGATCCTCCAATTTTCCTGCGAAATTCTATTCTCAAGCTGGAGTTTACAAAAGTAGCTGAAGATCCTTATCTCCCTATAAACGAGGATACTCCTGCGCTCAATAAAGACAAACTTCATCAGTAGTCATCCACCTCTATAAATTTTTGATGGACAACAGAGCAACAACAACAGACCTACAAAACTTCCCGGCACACAATTTCAATCTGCCATTAAGTTTCATTTCAGTGCACACCCCACTGCAGAGATCTCGAGGGGTTGTGAAGGGTGAGTTGAGGAACAAATGGAGGATAGGAACCTGTGTTCGGAAATGTCATCCAGCGACGCTAAATACACTGATTTTAATCAATTCTTTTTGTCTCCAGAATATGTCTTCTACTGATTCATAATATAATTCCAAAAATCTCCATTGTTTGTCCCTTGCTGCTACCAACCAAAATTCAACTGAATGCCTCCTCTCCTCACGATCAACAGATAAATCTGTCGCCCATCTTCGCAAAGGAAAAATCATCTCTGACTCACCTCTGTCGAGGCTGCTCGTGCATGTCTAAGCAACTCAGACGTCAAGAGCGCGATTTCAGACATCAAAAACAAGAAAAGTTCCTACAAAAATTAACGCGCACACCATTCACTATACCTCGGCCTCTCCGACCAGAATTTTGCAGGATGAGATCTGTAATTAACAAAGATAAGATTTGCAAAATTCGCTAACGATGTTAAAACACAACGTGCTCAAGTAGAAATAACGAAATGATAACCGTATATAGCGTAAAAAGGTTACGGGATTCATAATTTACAAAGTGTTTTGAATTGTTGAACACAGGCACAGTCCTCGACAGATTGTTTTAAATCATTGTGCATAGGTGCATAAGCAATTCATGACAAACTGATTTAAATCATTGTGCACAGGTTCATGAACTGTCCATGACAGATTGGTTTAAATCATCGTGCCCAGGCTCACCAACAGTCCGCGAACATCTACATCTACATCTACATTGATACTCCGCAAGCCACCCAACGGTGTGTGGCGGAGGGCACTTTACGTGCCACTGTCATTACCTCCCTTTCCTGTTCCAGTCGCGTATGGTTCGCGGGAAGAACGACTGTCTGAAAGCCTCCGTGCGCGCTCTAATCTCTCTAATTTTACATTCGTGATCTCCTCGGGAAGTATAAGTAGGGGGAAGCAATATATTCGATACCTCATCCAGAAACGCACCCTCTCGAAACATGGCGAGCAAGCTACACCGCGATGCAGAGCGCCTCTCTTGCAGAGTCTGCCACTTGAGTTTATTAAACATCTTCGTAACGCTATCACGGTTACCAAATAACCCAGTGACGAAACGCGCCGCTCTTCTTTGGATCTTCTCTATCTCCTCCGTCAACCCGACCTGGTACGGATCCCACACTGATGAGCAATACTCAAGTATAGGTCGAACGAGTGTTTTGTAAGCCACCTCCTTTGTTGATGGACTACATTTTCTAAGCACTCTCCCAATGAATCTCAACCTGGTACCCGCCTTACCAACAATTAGTTTTACATGATCATTCCACTTCAAATCGTTCCGTACGCATACTCCCAGATATTTTACAGAAGTAACTGCTACCAGTGTTTGTTCCGCTATCATATAATCATACAATAAAGGATCCTTCTTTCTATGTATTCGCAATACATCAAAGCATCAGTAAGGAAACAAATGCGGTAACGTCACAGGCTTTTACACCATTGCAAAATCTGTTTCCATACTTGTATTACATGTATTCAGTGACAATAGTTGTGAACTTGAATGTACTCAGCACATCACAAAAAGAAAACTTGTCGTAATGTGTATTGAAGTAAACATGTTTTGTTGAGGACTCAGTGCAAAAACATTTGCATCATTGTACTGGTTTGTTTGTGAGGACGCTAAAGCAGACTCAGAGGGTACACGAATGGCCATAGATATTCCGCTGACAACACAGAGCCATAGTGACTAAGAACAATATTGCAAAGTGCCGTAGTAACGTGATTCCGCCGCATTTTTTTCACCAAATGTCTGTGAAATAATTGCATGAATCCAATTTAAGTGAGGTAAAACATCTCTGTTGTAAAAGTACGTCAATACATTGCATAAGTGTCTCAAAGTGCGGAAGAGTATGTCTAAATATGCCTATGAATGTTCTCATTCAGCATAAGACATAATAAGCAAGCACTGTTACAAATAAGTAAATACGTAAGGTAGACTAAAAAGCAAGTTGCCATAAGAGAAGGTGTTTGCTGGTGGCATTCGTGACCGATCCACAATATACAGTTGAAGCTGATAAATCACCACAAAGGTTACATATTAACACATACATGAATTCTTTACTTTACTGTTGCACTGTATACTAGGCAAGAAAACATATGAAAAACGTTTTATCCACAGAAGACATGAACTGAGAATGAAAATCATAGCGTTTTCATGTAAATATCTGTCAAAATACAGTTACAAAAGTAAGAGCTTCTTTCAGGTTGCCTAACATACGCTATACAGTAATCACAAAACATAATACTATTTCCACGAAAAAGTTTTAGCTCGAGCATCTATTCAGAAGGAAAGTGGATGAAGGAAGGAAATAAAGGTTTGTGCACAAAATTATTGTTGTATCTGTCAAAAGAAACTAGTTAATTAAAGCATCAGTCGTCAGTCCGTCACAAAAGATAATGAAAGTGAAAATGTGGCCACAAATGCCTTTTATATGCACGTGCTAACTAATAATTATCATCTGAAAATATGCTTAGTATATCCCAACTGCAAGATAGACAAAGTAGTACAAAAAATGCCTTGCAGCGATACACAAATAAGGTAATGAATAGTTGTGCTAAATGGTTAGTAAACGTATACACATCTGTTAAGCTGATCTGAAAAAATAAAAATAATTTCATTAACTTGGTTAACAGTAACCAAGAAAGAAGAGTTGATAAGACAATCAAAACCAAACAGTTGTCAAATCGAGCAGATGAATAGAAGTGTCATTTCTCATAAATGTCACTACCTACACAGAAAAATGCGCACAGGCCGAAAGTTCTCATCACAGTGTAACAAATAAAGTAGCAAATTTTCCAACACATCTCGTCTCCATTCATAAGAAATCTCCTACTTTAGACAAAAGTCACTAAACCACAACAGCACAGAATGTGCACTAAAAGCAAATCATCTCATAATCCCTAACAGTCCCTAACCTCATTGCCTATCTCCTGAAATCCTAAAATATATCATCTCAAATATAAAATCCGCAAGTCGACAAAATCATCAACTTCTTCATCATAAAATCATAATTACTTCCGTCACATACCATATAAATTACTCAAAAAAGGTCATATGACACTGTACTTACAGTTGTTATTCCGTATTATAATGTTCAGTGATCTTAAATGGATTCCACTATTGTGTACTATACAACATTTGTCAAATATCATCCAGTTGCTGCATAGTTCAGTGTGCCAGCCTATAAGAAAAATTCCATTACTTTACTCAGTGCCCGATGTTACCATCCAACACTCATGCTTTTGTGTCATTACGCATTTCTACACGACTAAACGATGCCGCTTCTTTTTTTGGAACGTAGTTTTGCCCGAATATTTATACTGCTATAAAATATCTTAATTACTGATATTGCAATCTGTAAAAGTAAAGTACATTATATTAACAGAAATTTATAAAGTGGAAGAATACAAAGAAATGATCAACCTTGCTGTTGTCCGTAACTTTCATTTCTATTATTCCCCCGTCTCTCATTTTCTCGGAAACTATGGTCTTGTTGTCTATTATCATGATAGTTGTGACTGTGTGCTTGCTGCTGATGCATGTGCAAATTCTTGTTCTCTTGTACGTAATTATTTGCAAAACTGCTATGTTACCGTGGAGGGCTGTTGATGTTTCCCCTTGAATTATGAAAGTGCTGGTTGTTGTAATAAAAATTAGGATCTTGTAGCGAATCGTACTGTGGTGGTGTATTGAAATTGTTACGTCGCTGATATTGTTGTTATTACTGTTGGTTTTTCCCGTTTCTTCTGCCTCTGTTGTTACTGAATGATTTGAAATGACCCCTATTACAGTTGTTATTTTAACTGTGATTGTTCTGATAAAAATATCTGTGTTTGTACATATAGTCTGAATTTTTAATGTCAGTCAATTGTAAAACGTTATGGAATGCACTGATGTTTTTCTTCTGATGTCCAGTCGGCAAGGAAACACGTACAAATTTTGGGAGTTTAGAAATCTGATTAAAACAGGCTGACCGATCGGTTCTATTAAATGTTGGTTCTGTTGTATCGTGTGCTCGAAGAACTGTGTTCAGGCTGCAAACTGGAATTTTCAAAATTTGGCAAACTCGTGAGTTTTTCCCTAATACCACGCTGTGCCTCTGAGACATATGCTGCTAGGAATGCATTTTGAAATTCCTCTAAAGAAAAGCACTGTCGTGCCATGAGTCGCATCCGCATAGCTGGTTCACCTTCCAAAAAACTGAAAATAAATTCTAACTTAAATTCTGGAAATTCTAACTTGTGTGTCACAGGCCAAGCTGGTGGTAAAGAAAAGTTAAACTGTTGCATCCAATCTAAGAGATGTAAATCATTGATGCCACCGCGAAAACCTTTAAACTTTCTACCCGACAAAAAATGCTTGTAGTCAGATCAGTGGTGTCTAGTTAAGCCATTAAAGTCGTGTCAGTTGAAATGTGAATGTCCGTGTTCATTTTAAAAGTCTTTTTTCTTGCACAAAATCATTTCTCGGCCGTGGCAGCTCTCACTATAATCACGTCTCTCTTGTTCTTGTGACAAATGCTTTTCACTGTCAGCTAGATGAGTGCGTGACTTACAGGTTTCTTGTTTGTGCTGTTTGTTTACCGTCATCTGTCATTCCTTAAAATGTTCTAAAGCTTGAAATTCTGCGGTTTCTTTAAACTGTATTCGTTGTCTGCGTACTATGAGATCGTATGTATTTATTTCGATCTGCTCAACTTCGTTTGGAAGTTCATAGATCTGTGCTTTCAGTGTTTCAAATTGTTCTTTTGTACCGGAGTCAGTTTCAGGTTTTTCTGTTCCAATTCTGTGCGTGATTCGAACGCTTTTGCGGTTTGCGCTGTAATTTTGCGACCGCGGCATTAGGACCTGCTCTATTAATTTTTTTAGTAATTGAAGCTGTCTCTTTTCGGTGTGTGTCTGTAATTTATTTAAAGTTTGAGTCAACCTCAACCACTCTCTGAGAAAACTGACGTTTAATTGCGTTTCCGTTTTTGAAAATTCTTCTGTTCTTGTAGAGCTTTTGCTTAATTCTGTATCCCATGCCTGTAGTTACATTCTGTACCATTGAATCATTGCTTCCTTTTGGTTTTATTTCAAGTATTTCGTTGTGTTCTTGTAATTTTGTTTCAATGTGACTTGATAACTGATTTATTAGTGTTTGGTTACTTTCTTGTAATAAGTGCTGAAGAATTAGTTCAAGGTCCTTTTTTCTGCAGAGAATTGCGTGATCAAGTGACTGTTCGTCTGTGTTTTCATTCGCTGCTGCGTTCTCTGAAAAATTTTGCATCGTATGTGTGGTGATGCCGTCTGACTGAGCAGAATCGAACACTTTAATCTCGAGTCTCATCATCAGAAGAAATATTTAAGTTCGCAAAAATGTTGTCATTTGTAATACGTGTAATGTTCATATTCCTCGTAACCTGACTTAATGGGAGGAAAGCATTTACAAAAAAATGTTCAAATGTGTGTGAAATCTTATGGGACTTAACTGCTAAGGTCATCAGTCCCTAAGATTACACACTACTTAACCTAAATTATCCTAAGGACAAACACACACACCACTGCCCGAGGGAGGACTCGAACCTCCGCCGGGACCAGCCGTACATGTCTGCAGCTCCTGAGACCGCTCGGCTAATCCCGCGCGGCCAAAGCATTTACATCAAGCACTGTTGTTTCTAAATTGCTCTCTGTAGGTGACTCGTCAGAAGTTAAGGTACTGCTGCCGCATTTTTAATATTGACTTTTAGAGAATGATTGCTACGCCACTTGATATTCACTGTGTTGCGCGGAGTGGTAATTGCACTGAAGAGCAGAAGAAACTGGTACACCTGCCTAATATCGCGCAGGGCCCCCGCGGGCACACAGAAGTGTCGCAACACGACGTAACATGGACTGAATTAGTGCTGGAGGGAATTGACACCATGAATCCTGCAGGGCTGTCCGTAAATCGATAAGAGTGCAAGGGGGTGGAGGTCTCTTTTGAACAACACGTTCCAAGGCATCTGAGACATGCTGAATAATATCAATGTCTGGGGAGTTTGGTGGCCATCGGAAGTGATTAAAATCAGAAGAGTGTTCCTGGAACCACTATGTAGGAATTCTGGACGTGTTGGGTGTTGCATTGTCCTGCTGGAATTGCCCAAGCCCGTCGAAATGCACAATGGACACGAATGGATGCAGGTGATCAGACAGGATGCTTACGCTGACGTCACCTGTCAGAGGCGTATCTAGATATATCAGGGTTCCCATATCACTCCAACTACACGCGCCCCACACCATTACAGAGCCTACACCAGCTTGAACAGTCCCCTGCTGACACGCAGGGTCCTTGGATTCATGAGGTTGTCTTCATACCTGTTCACGTACAATTTTAAAAACGAGACTCGTTCATCTAGGCAACAAGTTTCCAGTCATCAACAGTCCAATGTCGGTGTTTAAGGGCCCAGACGAGGCGTAAAGCTTTGTGTCATGCAGTCATCAAGAGTACACGAGTGGGCCTTCGTCTCCAAAAGCTCGTTTCGATGAAGTTTCGTTAATTTGTTCGCACTCTTGAACTTGTTGGTGGCCCAGGACTGAAATCTGCAGCAATTTGCGGAAGGGTTGCTCTTCTGTCACGTTGAACGATTCTCTTCAGTTGCCGTTGGTCCCGTTCTTGCAGGGTCTTTTCGGCCGCAGAGATGTTGGAGATTGATATTTTCACGGATTCCTGATATTCACCCGTGAAATGGTCGTACGGGGAAGTTCCCACTTCATCGCTACCTCGGAGATGCTGTGTCCCATCGCTCTTGCGCCGACTATAACACCACGCTCAAACTCACTTAAATCTTGATAACCTGCCATTGCAGCAGCAGTAACCGATCTACACTATGTGAGCAAAAGTATCCGGACATCCCCAAAAACATACGTTTTTCATATTAGGTGCAATGTGCTGCCATCTACTGCCAGGTACTCGATATCAGCGACCTCAGTAATCGTTAGACGTCGTTAGGGATCAGAATGGGGCGCATCGCAGTATTCAAGGACTTCGAACGTGGTCAGGCGATTGGGTGCCGCTAGTGTCATACGTCTCTACGCTACATTTCTACACAACTAAACATCCCTCCGTCAACTGTTTTCGATGCGATAGTGAAATGTAAACGTGAAGCGACACGTACAGCACAAAAGCGTACAGGCCGACCTCGTCTGTTGACTGATAGAGAGCGCCGACAGTTGAAGAGGGTCGTAATGAGTAATAGGCAGACTTCTATCCAGACCATCACACAGGAATTCCAAACTACATCAGGGTCCACTGCAAGTACTATGACAGTCAAGCGGGAGGAGAGAAAACTTGGATTTCATGGTCAAGCGGCTGCTAATAAGCCACACATCACGCCGGCAAATGCCAGACGACGCCATGCTTGGTGTAAGGAGAGTAAACATAGGACGACTGAACAGTGGAAAAACGTTATGTGGAGTGACGAATTACGGTACACAATGTGGCGATCCGATGGCAGGGTGTGGATATGGCGGATGCCCGGTAACGACATCTGCCAGCGTGTGTAGTGCCAACAGAAAATTCGGAGGCGGTGTTATTATGGTATGGTCGTGTTTTTCGTGGAGGGGGTTTGCACCCCTTGTTGTTCTGCGTGACACTATCACAGCATAGGCCTACACTGATGTTTTAAGCACCTTCTTGCTTCCCACTGTTGAAGAGAAATTCGGGGATGGCTATTGCATCTTTCAGCACGATCGAGCACCTGATCGTAATGCACGGCCTGTGGCGGAATGGTTACATGACAATTACATCCTTGTAATGGAGTGGCCTGCACAGAGTCCTATTCCTATAGAACACCTTTGGGATGTGCCAGGCCGCACCGACCGACATCGATATCTCTCCTCAGTGCAGCAGTCCGTGAATAACGGACCTTCCAACACCTTCCAACACGTGCCTGAACGTATGACTGCGAGAGTGGAAGCTGTCATCAAGGCTAAGGGTGGGCCTACACCATTCTGAATTCCAGCATTACCGATGGAGGGCGCCACGAACTTGTATGTCACTTTCAGCCAGGTGTCCGGATACTTTTGATCACATAGTGTAACAATTGCGGCCAATCACTTGTTACCTTATGTAGGCTTTGCCAACCGCAGCGTCGTATTTTGACTGTTTACGTATCTCTGCATTTGAATACGCATGCCTATGCCGGTTTCTTTGGCCCTTCAGTGTATAACACTACTGAAAGAAAAAATAAAGAAATTTTTATAAATTATCCCACCAAGCTGCAAGAAAACACACATGATTGGCAAATAATGCTGCAACAAAACAAAAGTATAAGAAAAGAGCTATCAAGACCAGTGCATTTCATTTCGAAACTTGAAAAAAAAAATCGGAAATTCTCGCCTCCAAATCTAAGCAGAATAGGGCTGAGTGAAAGTCGTCTGTTTCGATTTGTTTATAGTGAGAGGAAATGAACCTGAATCTGTAGGTAACTTAATAGTAACCGTCAGTGATAAAATTCAGCTTCGAGAATGCTTAGGTAAATCGAACTGCGAGAATCTTGAGAAAACCATGCCCTGTCATAAACTTGTAATCACACAATCTGACTATGAACTCTGATAAAACAAAACTTATTTCTCTGAAATGGGTGCAAATTGCTCTCGTAAATACAGCGCGTCTCGATAACAGAACCGCAAAATCTAACTACAGAGATACACGGAGGTTCAATGGACACTCTAAAAACTTTACTATCATTTTGGTTCACAATTTTGTGTTAACATTTTTTAAATAATTGAAAATGAATAGAATCCTTGGATGTGAGCAACGATTCTGGTACAAATGAACTCAACTGCAATTTCATCTCGTTAGACTTAACAACATTTAATGAAATTTCAAAAATACTAATGCTTTTTCTGAAAATAATAATCCCAAAATTACACAAATTGAACTTACAAAAATTGAACTTCATATGTATAATCTCTCCTTAAACAAAATTCCAGACTCTAATCTTAAAACTATTTCTCTCTCAATGATCGATAAATACTAAAAAAAAAGCCAAAAGACTCCTCATCTGGACCACTGACGAGCCAACGGCTATGGCAAATAAAACAAACTTAGTCATTATCTGTAAACCATTCTTCATAAATGTTATCGTACCAATGTAAAAATCAATTATTTTTGTCTCGGGAATAAGTATTCTACTGATTCATAATATAACTCCACAAATCTCCGTTGTTTGTCGCTTGCTGCTGCTAAACCACAACTCGACTGAAACTTCCTGGCAAATTAAAACTGTGTGCCGGACCGAGACTCGAACTCGGGACCTTTGCCTTTCGCGGGCAAGTGCTCTACCAACTGAGCTACCTAAGCACGACTCACGCCCATTCCTCACAGCTTTTAATTCCGCCAGTACCTCGCCTCCTACCTTGCAAACTTCACAGAAGCTCTCCTGCGAACCTTGCAGAACTAGCACTCCTGGAAGAAAGGATATTGCGGAGACATGGCTTTGCCACAGCCTGAGGGTTGTTTCTAGAATGAAATTTTCACTCTACAGCGGAGTGTGCGCTGATATGAAACTTCCTGGCAGATTAAAACTGCCAGGAAGTTTCATATCAGCGCACACTCCGCTGTAGAGTGAAAATTTCATTCTACAAAACTTGAATGTTCACATGTAACACCAAAGCTCAACTCTCCTCTCCTCGCGATCAACAGATAAATCTGACCCACATCTTCGCATAGCAAAGACCACGTCTGACTTACCTCTGTGCGGCGCAGCATCTCTGTCGAGGCCGCGCGTGCATGTCTAAGCAATTGAAGTCTTACGAGCACGGTTTCAGGCAGTAATTGTATTATAGAAAAGTAGCGGAGCAACTTTACATTGTAAAATACACTGAAGCGCCAAAGAAACTGGTACAGGCATGCGTATTAAAATTTGGAGATACGTAAACAGACAGAATACGGTGCTACACTCTGCAGCGCCTATATAAGACAAGCGTCTGGCGCAGTTGTTAGATCGGTTACTGCTACAAATAAGGCAGGCTGTCAAGATTTAAATGAGTTTGAGCGCGGTGTTATAGTCGGCGCAAGAGCGATGGGACAGAGGATCTCCGAGGTAGCGATGAAGTGGGGATTTCACGAGTGTACCGTGAATATCAGGAATCCAGCAAAACATCAGATCTCCGACAACGCTGCGGCCGGAAAAAGATCCTGCAAGAATGGGATCAACGACAACTGAAGAGAATGGTTCAGCGTGATAGAAGTGAACCCTTCCGCAAATTCCTGCAGGTTTCATTGCTTGGCCATCAACAAGGGTCAGTGTGCGAACCATTCAACGGAACATCATCGATATGGGCTTCGGAGCCAGAGGCCCGCTCGTGCACCCTTGATCACCGCACGACACAGAGCTTTTCGCATCGTCTGGGTCCGTCAACGCTGCCATTGGAAACGTGTTGTCTGGTCGGATGAGTCTCGTTTCAAACTGTATCGAGCGGATGGGCGTGTACGGGTATGGAGACAGCCTCACGAATCCGTGGACCTTGTATGTCAGCAGGGGACTGTCCAAGCCGGTGTAGGCTCTGTAATGATGTGACGCGTGTGCAGTTAGAGTGATACGGGACTCCTGTGATACGTCTAGATACACTCTGACAGGTGACACGTACGTAAGCATCCTGTCTGATCACCTGCATCCATTAGTGTCCACTGAGCTTTCCGACTTACTTGCGCAATTCCAGCAGGACAATGCGACGTCCCACAGGTCTATAATTGCTACATAGTGGTTCCAGGAACATTCTTCTGAGTTTAAACACTTCCACTGGCTATCAAACGTCCCAGATATGAACATCAATGCGAAAATCTGGGATGGTTTGCAATGTGACGTTCAGAGTAAATCTCACCCCTCGTACTCTTAACTGATTTATGGACAGCCCTGCACGATTCATGGTGTTAATTCCCTCCAACACTACTTCAGATATTAGTCGAGTACATGCCACGCCGTGTTGCGGCACTTCTGCCTGCTCACGGGGTCCCTATACGATATTAAGCACGTGTACCAGTTTCTTTGGCTCTTCTGTGTATACAGGTATAATGCAGCGTTACAGTGCGTTAAAGCACGTAACAATAATTACTGAGCGGCCACTTTATGTAAAAATTTTATAAAAACGTAATGAAAATGTTTTTAAATCTCAACAGCTTACCGCCCACCATATAGCTATTAACGCTCACTAATGGGCTGTAGGGACCAGGTTGACTACCGATAGCCGTAGCGACAACCAGTGGATACGACGTGCCGTGAGACCAAAGAAGCCAAAGTCACAGTCTGCTTAGGATGAAGAGAAATCCGAGATGAGAGGACTGGATAATACGATCTTTTGCGATGATTGTTCATCATATCAGAACAGCAGCCGCCAAATGGATCAGCAGAAGAGCCAGCTTGGGTTAGTCAGGGAGAGGATCCGCCACACTGCGTGATAGCGATGAACTGTGCCACTACATCAGAGTTACTAAACACGGCTTCCCGAAATTCCTTCAGGAAAGGAGACGAAGTAAATATTCCCGAAATCGAATCAATAACGAGGAGGAACAGGAGGAGGAGGAGGAGGAGAAGAAGATTAGTGTTTAACGTCGACAACGGCATCATTAGAGACTGAACACAAGCGCGTATTAGGGAAAGATGGAGTAGGAAAGCACCCGTGCCGTTTCGAAAGAACTATCCCGGCTTGTTCACTTGCTAGTGAATCTGCTTAAAAAATTCGAATCTTTTTCCATCTTAAATAAATATTTAGAGTTTTGTGAACAAAATGGTAGTTAAATGAATCGATTAGGACATCGGGAACACATTTAAAAACAAATTTAAATACATGTTAGAATGCAGCAACGACCGTATTTCCACTGCGGTCGTATGTCAAATGCCTCCAAAGGGTTCTCAAATGTGATGGAAAATACGGGAGAACGGTAAAAATTGAAATTTAGAGTGTGTTGGTCATGTCCAAAAGAGGATGGCAACATGTTTACGTATTCTAATAAAAGATATGAAGGGGAAAAATCTCAGTGATGACAAACCAATTGCTGGTCGGGGTCGTCTTACCAAGGAAGAGCAGGACAAACTGCAGCTGTATTATGATTTGTCCATAAGAAGGAATCGAGACAATACTGAGGCCATGAAGAAAGCAATATGGGCTGCCTTTTTCTATAAAGCTTCTACGGATGTCCATCCACAGCATGCTCTCTGCGACAGTGGTGTAGACACATGTTGTGGATACAAAAAGCAACGGCAAATGCTGAGACTTATCCCCACCGTCACTCCCTGCCATTTGAGGCATTGGAAGCAATTAAGCCCATATACAGGGACCTAAGTGACACTTAACTATTGTCACGGTGCTTACATGGAAAGGCACAAAATATTAATGAATATTTCAACCATGTGATATGGGAACACCTGTCTAAAACTGTGCTGGTTGGTTTCAATGCCATGAGATTAGGTGTATTAGATGCAGTTATTTGCTTTAATGATGAGGCAGTTTGCAGATGTGATGTTTTAGAGTTGTTGGGACTAACTCCTAATTTCAATATGATACAAGCACTGATGGAAATTGGTTCCTTGAGAGTGACCGAAGGCGAAAAATGGGTTTTTGAGGCACCTAAAGAGGCCAGAATACCAAAGAGGAGCAAGAAAAGGAAGAGAGAAGATGAGGAACAAAGAATAGTATGCAACTGGAGGGTATTAAGAACAACAGAGGTGAGTAACAGATCAAATGTACCTTTAAACTGAATTTCCCAAGAATCAAATTTTCTGACATGTTTGTTTTATGCAAAAAAAAAAAAAAAAAAAAAAAACTATTTGAGCTAGAGATCTGAAATTTTTTGTGATATTTCAGGCTGCCATTTGGAGAAAAGTAGACTACAGACACCAGCTTACTATCATCAGGAGGAAAAATAAATCCTTATTAATTACAAAAAAAATTACCTTAATTTCGACTGTCTAATTTATGTATTTATAGTATAAAAATCATTGACTGATATCACTTGATTGTAGTCTACTTTTTAGATAACAATGTCATAAATGTGTGCACAAAGTTTTAAGCATCTAAGGTAAGTAGTTAATAAATCTGTAGACTTCAAACATAGACTGGCAGGAAAAATTTTAATTTACTGACCGACATAAATGTTTATTATATGAAGTTTATATCAAAGTTATTCTGATTATTCTTAAAGCAAAATCTTTATCCTTAAAACACTTTCATTGTCCTAAAATTTCTTTGTATTCAGAGTTCACTTTATGTCGTTAGACCCTCATAAATTTTATGAAAATTCTTACCGATTTTCCAGTCGTTCACTGTCAAGTTACCTCAACTGCTTTAGGAAAATCACGGAAAACCTAATCAGGTTTTCCGGACGCGGGCTGGAACCCTCGTCCTCATGAATGCGGTTACAGTGTGCTAATCACTGCGCTACCCCGCTCAGTAAATCAAAAACATCTGCCAACATGAGTAACGTACAAGTAGATATCCTCGACGCCTTCAACCACGTGGTTACCTCTTCTTGAAGCTGTACGTCGTCATCAAAACGCTATATAGCCAACCACTTCTTCATTGCTGGTAATAAGTGGAAGTCGCTCGGTGCCAGGTCGGGACTGTACGGCGGATGAGGAAACAACTCCCACTTAAAAGATTCGAGAACTTCACGAGTGGCATTTGCCGTGTGGACCCGGGCGTTGTCATGAATCAGCAAGATCTTTGAGTCCAACTTTCCCCTGCGCTTGTTTTGTATTGCTCTTCTGAGGTTGTGCAGAGTTTGGCAATACCTTTGAGAGTTTATTGTAGTGCCTCTTTCCGGGAAATCCGCAAAAATGACAACTTTTCTGTCCCAAAAGAGGTAACCACGTGGTTGAAGGCGCAGGCAGCCGAATTTTACGACGAAGGAATTTCCAAGCTCGTCCATCGCTACGATAAGTGCCGTAATTTAAATGGCAACTATGTAGAAAAGTAGTATTTAAGTGTGGCTTTCATTTGTGTATAATAAGAAAAATTCCAATACTTTATTTATTTTTAATTCCAAAACGTAATGTACTTTGTGGATAGCCCTCGTATTATCCTTTCTCAACTGCGAAGCGAGGTTTGGCAGTGAATGCTATAGTTCCCAGAGCTCGTAGCTTCACATCTCTCAACCCCTCGGAGTTCCACTTCATTCACTGTTCTGGGTGCCCCAGTTTTTTGTCATGCTTTGTATTATATACGTAAATTCGTCATTCTTCAGTGTAAAGGTCCCTACACCCGCACCGATGTATCAACCGTCCGATCAATTTCGTGGCAGACACGTCCCGACCGACTGCACTCAGTGACTGCAGCGTCGCCTTTTCTTGTGATCTGTTTATTTTAAGTTCATTAAGTTCATGTTCTACGTGATGCCGCTTGATTTTACAGTTGTGGTTTGCCTTGGCTGTTTTAGAGGTAACAAGGCCAAAAGAAAAAAAAGCAGAGAGAAAGCTGTGGATAAAGAAGAAGCTAATGCAAGGAAAGAAGCTTATCCATGTTCTGTTACTCAAGCAGCTGGGGTGGATGATATTAACAATTATCTAAGATCGGATGAAACGTGCATTTCGGAGCTGCTGAAAATCAGCAGACCATGCTCAACGAAAATGAGGACAGTCACGAGAGAGGCTGTGGGCTGCGAGGAGAGGTTGTTAGCAACATTACTATTTCTAGCCAGTGGCAGAAGTTAACAGGGCCTCAAATTCAGTGCTGTTGTATCCCCACAATTATTAACTTATTAGCTAAAAAGATTCCTGAAACCTGCTACGTGATTTATGTTCTGGTTGACTGAGGAAATACGTCACTGCAAAGCAAAGCAAATAAAACAAAAGCCGTTCATGTAAATGCTATTATTTTTTTTATATGTGTATCTACATCTACATGAAGTACTGTCCATTAAAATTGCTGCACCAAGAAGAAAAGCAGATGATAAACGGGTATTCGTTGGACAAGTATATTATACTAGAACTGACATGTGAGTGCATTTTCACGCAATTTCGGTGCATAGATCCTGAGAAATCAGTACCCAGAACAACCACCTCTGGCCGTAATAACGGCCTTGGTGCGCCTGGGCATTGAGTCAAACAGAGCTTGGATGGCGTGTACAGGTACAGCTGCCCACGCAGCTTCAACACGATACCACAGTTCATCAAGAGTAGTGACTGGCGTATTGTGACGAGCCAGTTACTCGGCCACGTTTTCAATTGGTGAGAGATCTGGAGAATGTGCTGGCCAGGGCAGCAGTCGAACATTTTCTGTATCCAGAAAGGCCCGTACGGGACCTGCAACATGCGGTCGTGCATTATCCTGCTGAAATGTAGGGTTTTGCAGGGATCAAATGAAGGAAAGAGCCGCGGGTCGTAACACATCTGAAATCTAACGTCCACTGTTCAAAGTGCCGTCAATGTGAACAAGAGGTGACCGAGACGCGTAACCAATGGCACCCCATACAATCACGCCGGGTGATACGCTAGTATGGCGATGACGAATACACGCTTCCAATGTGCGTTCACCGCGACGTCGCCAAACACGCCTGCGACCATCCTGATGCTTTAAATATAACCTGGATTCATCCGAAAAAATGACGTTTTGCCATTCGTGCGCCCAGGTTCGTCGTCGAGTACACCATCGCAGGCGCTCCTGTCTGTGATGCAGCGTCAACGGTAACCGCAGTCACGGTCTCCGAGCTGATAGTCCATGCTGCTGCGAACGTCGTCGAACTGTTCGTGCAGGTGGTTCTCGTCTTGCAAACGTCCCCATCTGTTGACTCAGGGATCGAGACGTGGCTGCACGATCCGTTACAGCCATGCGGGTAAGATGCCTGTCATCTCGACTGTTAGTGATACGAGGCCGTTGGGATCCAGCACGGCGTTCCATATTACCCTTCTGAACCCACCGATTCCATATTCTGCTAACAGTAATTGGATCTCGACCATCACGAGCAGCAATGCCTCGATACGATAAACCGCAATCGCTACAGGCTACAATCCGACCTTTATCAAAGTCGGAAACGTGATGGTACGCATTTCTCCTCCTTACACGAGGCATCACAACAACGTTTCACCGGGCAACGCCGGTCAACTGCTGTTTGTGTATGAGAAATCGGTTGGAAACTTTCCTCATGTCAGCACGTTGTAGGTGTCGCCACCGGCGCCAACCTTGTGTGATGCTCTGAAAAGCTAATCATTTGCGTATCATAGCATCTTCTTCCTGTCGGTTAAATTTCGCGTCTGTAGCACGTCATCTTCGTGGTGTAGCAATTTTAATGGCCAGTAGTGTAGATACTCCGCAAGCCACCGCAAGGTGCGTGTAGCACTACTTGTCATTTCCCCTGCTGTTCCACTCGCAAATACAGAGGGGGGAAAACGACTGTCTGTACGCCTCGTACGAGCCCTAATTTCTCGTATCTTGTCTTCGTGGTCCTTACGCGCGATACACGTTGGCGGAAAGTAAAATCGTTCGGCAGTCGGCTTCAAATGCCGGTTCTCTGAATTTTCTTTATAGTATTTCCCGAAAAGAACGCCGCCTTCACTCCGATTCCCATTTGAATTCCCGAAGCATCTCCGTAACACGTTTTGTTTGCATCTACCGGTAACGAAGCTAGCAGCCGTCCTCTGAATTGCTTCGATGTCTTCCTTCAGTCCGACATGGTGCGGATCCCAAACAGTAGTGTAATATTCAAGAATAGGTCGCACCAGCTTCCTATATGCGGTCTCGTATACAGGTGAACCATCCTTTCCTACAATTTTCCCAATAAACCGAAGTCGAACGTTTGTCTTCCCTACCACAGTTATCACACGCTCGTTCCACACCTCATATCGCTTTGCAACGCTACGCCCGGTTATTTAAACGATTTGACCTTCTCAAGCTGGACGGTAGTAATACTGTGTCCGAAAATTACAGGTTTGTTCTTAATACTCATCCGCATTAATTTACATTTTTCCACATTTAGGGCTAACTACCACTCATCACACCAGTTGGAAATTTTGTTTAAGTCGCTTCGTATACTCTACAGTCACTCATCTTCTACACCTTACCGTACACCACGGCATCTTCAGCAAACAACAGCATACTGATGCCCACCCTGTCCGCCAGATCATTTATGTACCCGGTGCTTATAATTAAAGTTAAACTTTCAAACCGCTGTAGAAATAACACCACTGGCCAGAATGACGTCAGATTGCAAGGGAATATTATCGGAGAAGGAGAAAAAGTATGGCAGAAGAATAATAAATAGTTACAAATGGTTCAAATGGCTCTGAGCACTATGGGACTTAACATCTTAGGTCATCAGTCCCCTAGAACTTAGAACTACTTAAACCTAACTAACCTAAGGACATCACACACATCCATGCCCGAGGCAGGATTCGAACCTGCGACCGCAGCAGTCCCGCGGTTCCGGACTGCAGTGCCTAGAACCGCACGGCCACCACGGCCGGCAAATAGTTACAAAATGTAGCAATAGATGGCGCTGCAAGCATCATAATTTAATAGTGGTCGACTACAGATGACAAATGAATCATACAACAATGGCTAAGGTGTACGTTTGACGTCAAACAAACCGTACTGCTCAGTGTGCATGAGTGTGCAAGTGTGATACTGTTAGTTACGTAAGCCCATCCACCACAGCAAGGTCATTTCATATGGGATAGGAAAAATCGGTTTTTAATTGTCCTGAGGTCAAAAATCGCATAAAAAGCATCACTCACGTTGGTTTTTAATTGTCCCGGGGCCAAAAACCGCATAAAAAACATGAGTCAGAATCAAATCTGATTACCAATTTCGGTGTGACTGGCGCGAAACATGTTCAATATGCTGTCCAACGTTTTCTGCAACAAGTTGAAATCGAGAAACAGCATGTTCCACAACTGATCGAAGTGTTTCTGGGATCACGTTCAGAATGTGTTGCGCAATGCGTGCATTCAATGCAGTCGGAACACTGAACACATCTTTCAGATAGCCCCACAGCCAGAAGTCACACGGATTAAGATCAAGTGATCGGGAACAGCCAGGCTGTAGGGAAATGGCGGCTGATAATTCTAGCATTTCCGAAATGGCGCTTCAGCAGCTGCTCGACTGGATTTGCAATGTGCGGAGGTGCATAAAAATGATCCCATCCACACATCCACGCAGTTGGAGAACTGGAATGACGTGATTGAGCAAAAGACACTCATAGCGCTTACCAGTGACGGTACAGGTAACAGTACCGGAAACCTGTCTCTTCGAAAAAATGTGGACCTATGGTAAATGATACTGTAAACTCCCGCACCACACAGGGACCTTTTCAGGATGAAGTGGTACTGGTTGATTTGCGTGAGGATTTTCCGTTGCTCATATTCGAAAATTCTGTGTATTGACATATTCTGTCAGATGGAAGTGGGCTTCGTCTGTCCACAAAATCTTCCACCGCCAAATATTGTCCACTTCCATGCGAGCAAGAAATTATAAAGCAAAGCTCTCTCTTGCTGGCATGTCAACAGGAAGAAACTCGTGCGTATGAGTAATTTTGAACGGATAGCAAAGAAAGGAGTTGGGTAGGATTTTATGCACCGTGCTCACGGGTATATCCGATGTTATGGCAATTCTCCGTGCGCTACACGTTTGCACACCACCACTCGTCTCCTCCTGCATTGCAGGGGCCAGTACTTCCACGGACGTCGAATCAATTCATTTCCTCCCTCTACCAGGTTGCACACCAAAAGAACCCGTCTTTTTGAATTTCCGATTCATTATCTCCAGACCCACGGCAGTCGTCGGAACAACGCCTTTTTTCAAACCTCAGTGTCCGGAACTTCTGCAGAGCGACGTGTGCACTGTGATCGTTCTTGTAACACAGGTTTACAAGCAGAGCGCGAACCTGCATTGAGACAGTTGTGGCGAACGTCGCAGGCGCGAAAGGAGGAAAAGCCGTGTACCCGGCGTGTTTATACCAATTTCAGTAGGTCGTGCGCATGATAGGTGTTTCCATTTACGTATTCTCACACATACAGCACCATCTACTGATCAATTTTCACACTATTTTTTTCCTCTTCTAAACGTTTTCCGATAGTATTCCGTTGCAATTTGAAGTCATTCTGGCCAATGATGTTATTTCTACAGCGTTTTGAAGTTTAATTATAATCACCCTGTATATACAGAACAACAGTGATCCTACTACACTTCCCTCGGGCACACCTGACGATACCCTTGTCCCTCACGAAAACTCACCACCGAGGACAACGTACTGCGTTCTATTATTTAAGAAGTCTTCGAGCCACTCACATATCCTCCTGTACACAACAGATATGCCCCAACCCCCCCCCCCCCCTCCAGTACACCTCTTGCAAGATGCTGATGACACCGCATTCCTCGCCCTCGCTCCTACCCTCCAACGGTCCCAACGCCTTCTCCAGAATCACCTTGACCTTTTTGCTGCATGGTGTAACCAGTGGCTCCTGAAACTCAATCCTTCCAAGACCCAGGCAATCATCGTAGGTCGTACCACTCACTCCTTCCGGCTCCTGGATTTCTCCCTTACTGTCTGCGCCCGTCCTGTCTGCCTCACCCCCACCCTCACCAACCTTGGCCTCACCATTGACCGTCACCTCACCTGGATCCCTCATCTCCGCTCCATCCAATCCAAAGCCCACAACCGCCTCCGACTCCTCAAACTCCTCTCTGGCCGGACATGGGGGTTGCACCTCTCTACCATCCTCCACACCTACAAATCCTTAATCCGTCCCATCCTCTGTTATGCCAGTCCTGCCTGGATATCTGCCCCCCCCCCCCCCCAAATTCTATAAGTCCCTCCAGATCCTTTAGCGTCATGCACTCTGCCTCACCTTCCGTACACGCCTCCCATCCCCCATGCGGATCCTCTATGATCTCATTCCTTTCCCCCATCTGCTCCTATTCCTCGAACATATCCGCATCCTCTACACCTCCCACCGCCTAGAACCCCCTCACCCCCTGGTTGCTCCTCTCCTCTCCCATCCCCGCCCCCTGCCACGTCTTCACTGTTGTGTCCCCCCTACCCTCCATCTCTACACCCTACATCTCCTTTCCCAAGGTGGCTTCCATCAACTCCCCCTCCTGTTTGATGCCCTCTCTCCCTCCATTTATCCCTCCTATCAACTCTGGTCCTCACTCCCCCTCCTTTCCTCTGTCCTTTTCCCGGGCTCCCTCCCCCCCCCCTTCCATCCTCTTTCTTCCCCACCTCCCCTCTCTTTGCCCCCTTCTCTCCCCCGAGTCCTTTTACATTTCCCTCCTCTGCCTCCTCTCATTCCCTCTCGCGTCTGCCCTTCTCCCCCTTTATTAGTCGTCTCGCTCCTTGGTTCCCTCCCCCCCTTTTCGTTTTTTCCTCTCCTCCCTCCTTGTTTTCCCCCTCCTTCAGGTCCCCCCCCCCATCTGCCTTTGGTTCAGGAGTGCCATATTTGTGCCGCCATTTTCGTGCAGTGTTTTACAGTGTGTGTTTTTCCAGTGAGTGTTCCATGTTGTGTCTTTTGGGACGTGTAGTGAACAGCCATCATACTGTCGCTGGGTGTGATTTTCTTTATCTCTTGCGAACAGAAACCAGACTGTCGCCCTGTTTTTTAATTGTGTGTCTACTATGTTACTTGTCTGATTCCTGTGTATTTTATCAACATTGCCAACCCCTTTTGCTTTCTGTTTTAACTTTCCGGAGTTTTACGCCATTTTACACTTTAAGTCACCATTTTATCGCCTGTTTTTCCTTGTTTCTTTCTTCTTCCTTTTTTTTAAAAAAAGTCTGTAGGCTGTAGAGCAGCTTACTAAGCTGCTGCCAGCCCGCCCCCTTCGGGGGGAATTGAAAATCAATAAAGAAAAAAAAAACCCACATATGCCCTCATCCCCTCCATCTACCCCTCCTACCAACTTTGATCTTCCTCTACCGCACCCTGTGTTTTTCCCTTCTCTCCCCCTTCCCTTCCTTCCTCCCTCCCTCCTCCCACCGGACTTCCCCTACCCCCCCCCCCCCCCCACCTTCTTTCCACCAGCTCCCATCTCCTCTGCCACTGGCATCTACACCCTCCCCTCTCCCTCCTCCCCCCCCCCCCTTTTTCCAGGTCCACGGACTCGTACACGTCAAGTGAACTTTCGCGCGCCGGAGATCGTCGCCAGTGTTTTTGTGTGTGCCATTGTGTTCGTGATTCAGTGTTTCGTCATTTGTGCTCCTTCGTTCACGTGTGCCCTTTCTATCGTCTCTGTTAGTGCCCGAGTGCTGAACGTTTTTCTTTGGACGCTGCACTTGTGAACGACTTCACGTATTTTTAAATTTGTGTGTCTACTGTTGTCTATCCACCGTGTTTTTTCGTTTTTCGATGTCTCCACTTGAAATCAGTGTATTACCTGTGGCCAAAGAGCAGCGTAGTATTGCCGCTGCCGGCCTACCTTTGTATAAGGTGTAAAAATAACAATAAAGGGAAAAAACCACTCACATATGTGTGAACCTATTCCATATGCCCGTACCTTCGTTAACAGCCTGCAATGGGGCACTGTATCAAACGCTTTCCGGAAATGTAGCATAAAAGATGAACCGTAAGTTTAAGAAAATGATTTCAAATTCGAAGAAGTCTGCACATGCTGGTGACACAGATCGCCACATACGTAAGAAACGAAACATTTAGTAGCTGTTAAAACTGAAAAAAAAAAATTTGCTTTCATAGTAGAGGGCTCGGATTTAGACTGGATTTTTTTAACACTGACAGAAACGAAGCAATTATATTTTATGAATTAACGTCCACTGAATGTCGACATTTCGGCTTTTAGATTTCATTTCCGGTAAGTATCGGAAATAAAGCCCACAAACGGAAATACAGAATTTCGAAAGACTTTCTCTCTATGTGTCCACGGACTCATTATGGATCCGCTAACAAAATGAAAATAAGTGCTTCCCACACACATCTGTAGTGTTTAAATTTCTCTAGAAACAGTGACTAAAGGCGAACTTTTGAACTTTTGTCGGGCGGTTCACGCGACAGAGCTACAGAATGCACAGTTTGAGAGGTGGAGTGGTTGCGGCGGGTAGAAGGGGGGGGGGGGGGGTAGACTATCGGGTGGTCCTAGCCGCTCGATATCTCGACTAGCAAAGTTCGTCGGACGGTCAAAATCCATACACATGTCCAATTTGTTGGTACGTCTGTCGATCGGTTAGTGCTAGTGCAGGGGCCTTTAGTGTAAAGGCCTTGAGGCGTAGCCCTATGGGAAGTACCCCTTGCAATGTATTTAGCGCTGATGTAGATGTTGAGAAGAAAGTTGGGACTAGACGCGGTGCGTCGCAAGCTGCCACAGCTAGCTCCCGAGTCGTGTGCGGCATTTTCTGTGCAGCAGTGCTAAATTCGAAGTTTGCCAATGAAAAATCTTTTGAGTTCATAGGCGACTACATACAGTCCGAGAAGCTGTTAGTGTGACGAATAAAAAATAAAAATAGCTCAGTGTCTAATAAGGGAAGAAAATGCTTCGAATACGAATCAATGAAATTCATTCCCTTTGCGACGGAACCACACGCAGAAATGGACAGCTCACTGTGTTACTATATTTCAATAACTATACGTACTTTGCAATTGACTGCTGTAGCGTACTAATCCATGGTCTTAAAATTATCAATAAGTGTATTTGTAAATTAGGAGATTTTATTCTGTTTTTTAAATTATTGTTGTAGTTAACCGTCTACATGTAGCACCTTCTACCAAATGCATTCGAATAAATATGTAATCAACGGATGTTATAGTGATTTCAAAATTTATTCTGCTACAGTAGACCACATGAAATAGTTTGTAGAAATAAAGTAACTAAAAAGTTAGAGTTCACTTATATAATTCTGTTTATTTACAGAAATTAATATTGCAAGTACACGGTATTACTCTGTTGGTACATTTCCTGCCTTTCAATCTTTGGTAATCGTGCCATGAAATATTCTTGTACTAGCTGTCCATCACTGGGTGGCCTTCAATGTATCTTTGCTGAATTGTGTTAACCTGTATAATAGCAAGTATCTTCTGTTCAGTCTCCAAAACAACTGCACCCTTACTTATGTCATCTGTGTCTAAATATTTACTATGTACGCGATATACAAGAGAAAACTATCAGAGCATCTGCTTCGATAAGTGCCAATGTGATAAGGAATACCACTCAATCCATGATATGAAGATTGCAGCTCGGCATTGATACCAATGGTCAGCACTTAGAACCCCTTCTGTAAACGGACCTTCATGCTACTTTTGTGACTTTCGTTGACCTTCAAAGACCTTACTGTTACACATCTCTGGATTCCTCTCGCTAGCCACTATCAGAAAATAAGTACCACACTATAGCATCCCATTTAAAAAACAAAGTTTACCTTCATATCTCTGATGCGAACTCACCTAGCAATAAAAAACCAACGTCATATTATGGCTCCCCATTTTCAGATGCAACTTTTATCCCACAAACTTTTCAGCTCCTCTCATACTCTCGGAGTTATTCTTGGTCGCAATAGTTAGTGACTCACCGTGTATAGTGAGAGAACTTCCACTTCGTCCACGGCCCTTCTTTTTAAATATTCTCCTCTTCCACCATAGTTTTCTTTTCCACTGATTTCCATTTCCATTGTTAGCTGCATGTGAAATGACCAACTAAGCAATCAGTGCAGTCAGCTGATCACCTATTCTCCTTCAAGACCGACTCAGAACGGCACAAATTCTGTAGCTTTGGTGTACATTAACCACGCGACGTATGTCCCAAAATGTCTCCTTCTATAGCATACTACTATATTTGGAGCCACGAACGATGCAGGTCGAGTTTAGGTTTGTTCTGCGCACCTACGTCACGCACTCTCCGACAGCCAACGAGCGTTCAGCACGTTCTGCGCGCTCTGCTGTGAAAGCCGTACGTAATGCGACCATTGAACGTAGCCGTAGAGAGTTGCTTACAAGGGAACCTCCCGATCGCACCCCCCTCAGATTTAGTTATAAGTTGGCACAGTGGATAGGCGTTGAAAAACTGAACACAGATCAATCGAGAAATCAAGAAGAAGTTGTGTGGAACTATGAAAAAATAAGCAAAATATACAAACTGAGTAGTCCATGTGCAACATCAAGGGTAGTGTGAGCTCAGAAGCGCCGTGGTCCCGTGGTTAACGTGAGCATCTGCGGGACGAGAGGTCCTGGGTTCAAGTCTTCCCTCGAGTGGAAAGTTTAAGTTTTTATTTTCAGTTTATGTGACAAACTCTTACGTTTTCATCACTTTTTTGGGAGTGATTATCACATCCACAAGAAAACCTAAATCGGGCAAGGTAGAAGAATCTTTTTACCCATTCGCCAAGTGTACAAGTTAGGTGGGTCGACAACATATTCCTGTCATGCCGTCACCAGTGTCGTATAGAATATATTAGACGTGTTTTTCTTTGGAGGAATCGGTTGACCTATGACATTGCGTTCAAATGTTTTCGGTTCCCATTGGAGAGGCAAGTCCTTTCGTCTACTAATCGCACGGTTTTGCGGTGCGGTAGCAAAACACAGACACTAAAGTTATTACAGTGAACAGAGACATCAATGAACGAACGGACTGATCATAACTTTGCGAAAATAAAGAAAGTAAACTTTTCACTCGAGGGAAAACTTGAACCAAGGACCTCTCGTTCCACAGATGCTCACGCTAACCACGGGACCACGGTGCTCCTGAACTCACACTGTCGTTGATGTTGTCTATCCTGCGCATGGGCTACTCAGTTTGTATATATTGCTTATTTTTTCATAGTTCCACACAACTTCTTCCTGTTTTCTCGATCGATCTGTGTTCAGCTTCTCAAGGCCTATCCACTGTGCCAACTTTTAACTAAATCTGAAGGGGGTTGCGATGGAGAGTTCCTTTGTTAGTGAATTTCGATTCCATTTGTTGAGCATTGTCATCGCTGATTGTGATGGTAAGTGACAAATTCTGCATAAGCGTGCATAAATTGCAGGATATGCGCTTTCTTAAAGCGGGAAGCACGCGTATGCGCTTACCGCAACTGTCGCTTGGAATCGTCAACAATGCAGTCCACGTCCGTGCCTCGGCATGCGCGAACCGCCATCCTCCGTGGATCGGACTATAGACGTATGTAACGTGTTGTTGCCCCAGCGTAAACAAGGCTGTAGAGGTGCAGCGCCACCGCTGCACCTGTTGTGCGTTCGGCTGCTGTGCGTCGAGCCCGGACCTCGTCTACTGTGCACTGTTGCCGGCCGCCAGAAGGCGTGGCGCTCGCCAGAGTGACGTCACTGAGGCCGCCTCTCGCTGCGCTACAGCTTGCACCAGCGCAGCGTGCCAGTAGCGTTCGCAGCTGGCAACTGAGCAGACGGGATGGATCGCTATCAGGGCCGCGTCGCTCTGGTCACGGGCGCCAGTGCCGGCATCGGCGCCGCCATAACTCAGGCGCTGCTCAGACGCGGCGTCAACGTCGTGGGGCTCGCCAGGAGGGTCGACAGAGTCCAGGTGAGCCGTGCTGCGTCCGTACCGGTTCGCGTGCTGTAAAACTCTGAATCGGAAATACCATCCGAAACACATTTGGCGCAGGAGTAGGTCACTAACTACTGATTACCAACACACTCTTTACGGGACCGATCGAGGTGGCACAGTGTTTAGCAAACTGGACTCTGATTTGGGAGGACGACGGTTGAAACCCGTTTCCGGCCATCCAGATTTAGGTATTCCGTGAATTTACCTAAGTTATTAAACTGCTTAAGGCAAATGGCAGGCTGGTTCCTTTGAAATCCGATGGGACGGATGACCTAGCTGTTTGGTCCTCTACCACAAATCAACCAACATCCACCAGACAAACGTAAAGGTAATAGAAAATAATTAAACTTCAAACTCAAATAAGAAATAACCTTTATCACACGAAAAATACCGTAACCACCCAACTTCAATAACGCATCTATAAGAATTATTCTACGAGAAACAGGGGCCTCTACAAGAAGCTTAAGGAGTCAAAGGTGAACTAAAAACTTTGATATTCTAACTAAATAAAGCAAAAGTTATAAGAAATAACAAAATCAAACAAAAAAGGAAAATACAAAGCATTAGCAAAATCATAAACCTTAAACAAAACCAACAACAAAGGCAGTCTAGCACACACAGTATAAAAAATAGAGTTCAGGTTGGTAACCACAACCTAAAATTAAAAGAAAAGTAGGCACCAGTCTAGCCTCATAATATAAAGAGAAAGAAGAATCAATCTAGCAAAAGAACAATAAGGCATAGCTATTAAAATCAAAACCATAAAAATAAACAAATTAGAATATGAAGTTAAATAAACTGAACCTCTGGTTATTAAAAAAGAAATCCAAAAACTTAACAAAATCAAATCTTCAAAGCGGTTTTTTTTGTCAACCCAAGTCAGTCCGTGGAATCAATACCAGAAATAAAAATAATACACGCATTTTCAGTGATTTTTCCAGGAGCCATAAAATGTTTAGGTAGATTTCACTTTAAGGTGAGCCTAAAGGATTTGTTGGTGACAAACTCGTACACCAATGACGAATTTCTTAGCACGAGCGACTGATATGTAAATGTCCCCAATAATAGGAAGTTAAGGGAGTATGTTATAAAGTCAGCTCCGCGCAATGTGGTAATGCGAAGTTTAGGTCGAGGGGAATGCTCGATAAGAGTTGCCGGATTTGACCAGTGATGTCAGCTTGTAGTACATACATCCAGTTTCGTTCTTCGTTGGCAAAGTCAACGAATGTGAAGCCAAAAACAAACTGGCTGTGGGGAGACTGATCTGCAGCTTAATGCATTTGAAAATACGCCTTTGACATCACTTTATAGTAGCAATGTTCACGACGTCTGTCGCATGTTTAGTATGTCACTGATCAAAGCCGATCAATCTTATCGAAAATTCCTCTTTATCCTAAAGGGAATAAGTGTTTCATAATAAGTTGACGATACACGGATAAAACAGCGTAAGAATTATCATATGCTCATCAATGTATTGAACATCTACGTATTTTGTGATATTTTTAGCTTTTAAAATGGGAAATAAGTTCCAGATGTTTTTTTTACTTATTCCATATCCAGGAGGGACGTATATTAGCATATCTTTTCTCTAAAAATATTTGCGTTCTTGACGATTTATCCGTTAATAAATATGCAACCAATCACTTTTTAAGATTTATTCAACCATGACTGGTTGCGTATTTATTGCCAGATAAATCGCCAATTGAAGTCAGCCACAGTTACGTTCGTCACCACAACGGATATACTGAAATTTGTGGTCTTGTTTTCTGATGCGTTCTGCATCCTGGAAATTCACTATGGATCTTATGGAACGCAAAGTAAATCTAATCCAACGGATAAAGAACATAGCGTGTAGAAGATCCGCCCCCCCCCCCCCCCCCACCACCACCACACCACACCACACACACACACACACCACTCTTCAAAATACTCGACGGCTGAATTCGGAACTTACTTGGGTATAATAACAGTATATGCATAAAGGTGGCAATGTATAAATACAGTAAAAGAAACTTCAGAACGTTAAATCCTGTTTCAGAATTATTTGTGGAGACACTCATGTACATAATTGTGTTTTAGGGATCTTTGATTTTTAAGAAATACTGTTTATCCTTTATTCCAAGGATGACGTGTATTAGTTCCTTAAGTGATCTGTTCACAATAGAGGGGCTCATTGAGAGCGATAATTGAGTAAATTTTCTACATCTCATTCCAATTGCCATCCGCGTCATTGAAGTTTGTCTAGTTAAGAATTTCCTAATCTTAGCTGTGTTCAAACCAATTCTGAATCATTATCTGTTCTGAAGTCCTCAACCCACAACTAGTTTTCTAACTTCATTGATACTTGCTACTCAACCACGATATTACTGCACCAGGCCCCCGTGGCCGTTATCGGAAAGAGGCGCTGAAGTTACAGTAAACAGTCGTATAAATTTTTCAGACTGTCGGATACGCTGTGAAAGGTACATTAGCTTGCCGACCATGTTGTCTGGTCGTTAGAACGGCAGTGCATCCTTATAGGCTTAAAGTACTCAGGTAAAAACACCAGCCGATCGAAGTGCCCTCGTTCCCGGGTGCGATAATATTGTGGTCGACTAATAGCTCTGCAGGAATGTGGGGAAAACGGGAAGCATTACTGCCTGTACGACTTAAACCTCGCAAGTTGTAAATAACCTTTCGCATCAGTCCCTTGACTTACACACTACTTACCCTAACTTACGCTAACAACATACACACCCATGCCCGAAGTAGGAGTCGAACCTCCGGCGGGAGAGGCGGCGCAAATCAGTGACATGGCGCCTCTAACGGCACGCCACTCCGGACGGCTTTCGTTGCTGTATTGTATCCTGTTATGTTCATAACTGGAAAGATTCCACCCAGTATTGTTAGCTTTCTCTAAATCTACAAAATCTGGAAATGTGAGTTTGCCTATCTTACAACTCGTAGGGTAAGTATTGCCTTGAGAGTTCTTAAATTATCCCGGAACCTATCCTCGAAGTCTGCTTCTAATTCTCCACACTTCCGAAAACAGACTCGTAAAATTCACGGCTCTATATTCGCACCTGCTCGCAGCTGTCTTCTTTTGAAATCGAATTATTACAATCGAGTGTGAGGATACTTCGCGCTTATGACTCGGAAATACCCATGCAATGTTAAAATTTCACATGCGACTACAGGCGAATGTTTCCTGATACTGTTGTTTGTTGTTGTTGTTGTTATCTTCAGTCCAGATACTGATTTGATGCACCTCTACATGCTACTAATTCCTGTGCAAGCTTCATCTCCCAGTACCTACTGCAACCTACATCCTTCTGAATCTGCTTAGTGTATTCATCTCTTGGTCTCCCTCTACAATTTTTACCCTCCACGCTGCCCTCCAATGCTAAATTGGTGACCCCTTGATGCCTCAGAACATGTCCTACCAACCGATCCCTTCTTCTAGTCAAGTTGTGCCACAGACTCCCCTTCTCTCCAATTCTATTCAATACGTCCTCATTAGTTATGTGATCTACCCATCTAATCTTCAGCATGCTTCTCTAGCACCACATTTCGAAACCTTCTGTTCTCTTCTTGTCTAAACTATTTATCGTCCATGTTTCACTTCCATACATGGCTACACTCCATACAAATACTTTCAGAAACGACTTCCCGACACTTAAATCTATACTCGATGTTAACAAATTTCTCTCCTTCAGAAACGCTTTCCTTGTCATTGCCAGTCTACATTTTGTATCCTCTCTACTTCGACCATCATCAGTTATTTTGCTCCCCAAATAGCAAAACTCCTTTACTACTTCAAGCGTCTCAGTTCCTAATCTAATCGCCTCAGCATCACACGACTTAGACTACTTTCCATTCTCTTCATTTTGCTTTTGTTGATCATCTTATATCCTACTTTCGAGACACTGCCCATTCCGTTCAATTGCTCTTCCAAGTTCTTTGCTGTTCTGACAGAATTACAATGTCATCGGCGAATCTCAGTTTCCTTCTCCATATATTTTAATACCTACTCCGAATTTTTCTTTTGTTTCCTTTACTGCTTGCTCAATATACAGATTGAATAACATCGGGGATAGGGTACAACCCTGTCTCACTCCCTTCCCAACCACTGCTTCCCTTTCATATTGGCAGAAGCCGACCTCGGGGAAGATCAGTTTCGATTCCATAGAAATATTGGAACACGTGAGGCAGTACTGACCCTACGACTTATCTTAGAAAATAGATTAAGAAAAAGCAAACCTACGTTTCTAGCAGTTGTAGACTTAGAGAAAGCTTTTGATAATGTTGACTGGAATACTCCTGATACAGATCTACCAGAAAAAATGCGTTTCAGTAATAACAGGGGTGATAGCGAGAAAGAGTTCAAACATTTTTTTGGCGTAAGTAGACTGTAAAAATACCATTATATCCATATAGCTGCGGACCCCTAATGTTAGTCTGCACACTAAGCAAGCAATATTGGAAACAAAAGAAATATGGCACCAGAATTAGTTCAGGGACGAGAAACTGAAACGTTTAACGGCAATACGTTCGTCAAATAGCAAATGGTTTGGGAGTGCAGTTGAACGGAATGAGTTGCCTCGAAAGAGGCTATAAGATTAACATAAATAGAACTAATACGAAGGTAATGTAATTGAAAAAGGCGGTCCTGCGGGAAGTGGATGAGGAAATGACACTCAAAGTAAAAGAGCTTTGCACCCGGGACAGCATAATTGTCGTGATCCTAATGGAGGAGACTGCAGACTGGCTGTCCGAATGAAAGAGTTCCAGGAAAATACGTATTTAACAAACCGCACAAATTATGAAGTATTCTCTGAAGTTGTTCTTTGCCATTTTCTTTCACAAGGCTGGAAGATGAATGATAAATAGTTCAGCAAAAAACCAACCTTTTGTATGCTGTTGCTATAGAAAACTGCTGTAGATTAAATGGGTTGGTTGGATACCCGATGAACAGTTGCTAAATCGAATTGCAGAACACCTGAAACATCAAGGAATTTTAATTTTAGTAATGGGAGTGGGGGGATAAAATTTCCATTTTCGTTTTTCGTCTGGTCACGAATCCACTCACATATAGGTTTTGGGTATACTTTTCTGCTTGCCAGGTATAAGGTTCCACAATCTGTTTTTGACTGCATTTGAATCGTGAATGAGTTGACAGGTTCTTAATGGCTTTCAATATTGGCTGTTGCGCACGAAGTGATTTTTGTGCCGAGGAGAAAAAGTACTGGACTGACCGGGAAGTTCGTTTAAATGCTAAAGAGCTAAATTATTGTTGAACAAATACTACATTCTAGCGAACTGTTTGGCAGCAATACTACAAATGACATAGTAATCGTATTTGTAATATTGCTATACCCACTCGCGCTTTCGGAGGTAAAGGCTCTCGTACGCAATTATTGACGGATGATAAAATATTCTGTAACCTACGCATGGGATTAAGAACATACCCCCACTTACTGGGAAATTTTCTAGCCACTTCAGATTTACAAAACATTCTAGTATAAAATGTTCGACCTAATACCTCCTCGTACTTCAACCTATGGTAAGTGCCCTTAAGAGCCTCTGTTCGCTTTACACAGTCCATCCCTTACCCAACGCGTCCAAGCAAGCTTCTACTTGAGGGAGTCACTGTGATGTTCCTGAGGGTCCCTGCTGGTCATGCCGGTCTGACGGGTATGAGGCTGCTGGCACTGCTGCCAAGGCTGCAGTCCTCCTACCTCGGCCTGCCAGCTGTTACATTCCTTCGGATTATCTCCGTGTTGCCGTCTGTCGGCAGGCGGTGTAACTTTGGCGTCGCCACTGGTGTTCGCTTCGCGGGAACAAGTTGGGAGGCCGCGAGATCAATTTAGCTAGTTTGCGCATTGGCCACTGTCTTCTTAGCCATCGCCACTTAAGTGGTGATCACCCACCACTTTGTACTCGTTGTCTTCGGCCTTTGACAGTTCGCCATTTCCTGACCTAATGCTCTTATTTTAACGGCGTTCGTTCTAGTGTGTGTTGGCCGTCTGAGTTGTTGTTGTCTTCAGTCCTGAGACTCGTTTGATGCAGCTCTCCGTGCTACTCTATCCTTTGCAAGCATCATCTCCCAGTACCTACTGCAGCCTGCATCCTTCTGAATCTGCTTAGTGTATTCATCTCTTTGTCTCCCTCTACGATTTTTACCCTCCACGCTGCTCTCCAATGCTAAATTTGTGATCCCTCGATGCCTCAGAACATGCCCTACCAACCGGTCCCTTCTTGTTGTCAAGTTGTGCCACATACTCCTCTTCTCCCCGATTCTATTCAATACCTCCCCATTAGTTATGTGATCTACCCATCTAATCTTCAGCATTCTTCTGTTGCACCACATTTCGAAAGTTTCTATTCTCTTCTTGTCCAAACTATTTATCGTCCGTGTTTCACTTCCATACATGGCTACACCCCATACAAATACTTTCAGAAACGACTTCCTGACACTTAAATCTATACTTCATGTTAAGAAATTTCTCTTCTTCAGAAACGCCTTCCTTGCCATTGCCAGTCTACATTTTATATCCTCTCTACTTCGACCATCATCAGTTATTTTGCTCCCCAAATAGCAGAACTCCTTTACTACTTTAAGTGTCATATTTCCTAATCTAATTCCCTCAGCATCACCCGACTTAATTCCACTACATTAATTATCCTAGTTTTGCTTTTGTTGATGTTCTTCTTATAGCCTCCTTTCAAGACACTGTCCATTCCATTCAACTGCTCTTCCACGTCCTTTGCTGTCTCTGACAGAATTACAATGTCATCGGCGAACCTCAGTTTTTATTTCTTCTCCATGGATTTTAATATCTACTCCGAATATTTCTTGTCTTTCCTCTACTGCTTGCTCAATATACAGATTGAATAACATCGGGTAGAGGCTACAACCCTGTCTCACTCCCTTCCCAACCACTGCTTCCCTTTCATGTCCCTCGACTCTGCCATCTGGTTTCTGTACAAATTGTAAATAGCCTTTCGCTTCCTGTATTTTACCCCTGCCACCCTCAGAACTTGAAAGAGTGCATTCCAGTCAACATTTTCAAAAGCATTCTCCAAGTCTACAAATGCTAGAAACGTAGGTTTTCCTCTTCTCAACCAACTTCAAAGATAAGTCTTAGGGTCAGTACTGCCTCACGTATTTCCACATTTCTACGGAATCCAAACTGATCTTCCCTGAGGTCCGCTTCACCAGTTTTTCCATTCATCTGTAAAGAATTCGCGTTAGTATTTTGCAGCTGTGACTTATTAAACTGATAGTTCGGTAATTTTCACATCTGTCAACACCTGCTTTCTTTGGGATTGGAATTATGTTCTTCTTGAAGTCTGACGGTATTTCGCCGGTCCCATACATCTTGCTCATCAGATGGTAAAGTTTTGTCAGGACTGGCTATCCCACAGCTGTCAGTAGTTCTAATGGAATGTTGTCTACTCCCGGGGCCTTGTTTCGACTCAGGTCTTTCAGTGCTCTGTCAAACTCTTCAAGCAGTATCGTATCTCCCATTTCATCTTCATCTACGTCCTCTTCCATTTCCATAATATTGTCCTCGAGTACATCGCCCTTGTATAAACCCTCTATATACTCCTTCCGTCTGAGTTATCGGTCGTTTTAGCGAACGGCACGCGGGCTGTCGACCGCGTTTTACTTTCAATAGCAGTATGACGAATGACATTTAATCTTTGGATCGGAACCTCTGCTGTCGCTACGGCATACTTTGTGCATCTTTCTCCAAGATAGTCTTTGATTTAGCTCTTTCCTTCCGTCGATTGGGTTTAACAGGTAGTCGCTTTTAACTTTCTTCAATTAGTGTTCTAATTTCATGACATACGCGCGTAAGACCTCAGTTGTCTTTCCGCTGCAAATCAAAACCAAACAACCCATGTGATCTGAGCCCAAAAAACGTTTCGCACTCTTTAACTGGCTTCTATAAGATTTTTAAACATTTTCTTGATTTTCAAATACATACTTCGTCAGTCTTCTAATTCAGCCTTGACTTACGGACATGGCCTCTTCCAAAAGTTCTTGAACAATGTTCCTTTCCTTCCCCTCAAAGGTTCACTTAGATCTAAAGCAAATCGTGCTCTCTTCAGTAAAAATATTACGAATGTACTGATAACCTCAGTCTTTCTGACGAAATAAGGATAGCTAATTTACAGACACAATGTCTGGATAAACGATCCGAAAACAGACTTGATCGGGCCAGCAAAATCTGTTACGCTCTTAGATGCAAACAAGACAGTAGAAACAGATTTCAGATAGCGTTTTCATCTTTCGCAAGTTGTGTTGCGTGTACACTTACCGCATGATGCTAACGAAAAGACCACGGAGTAAGTCACCGCCTCTCGTTAATTACGGGTAAACGTCTACGTTGGGGGCAGTGGCGTGCGTGCTTCTTGCGGCGATGTTGCCAACGCTCGCAGAGGTATGACGGAAACAACAAGTGTCAACTGCTGATAGCGAATCGGTAAGAGAACATCAAGTGTACATACTGGGAAGAAAGAGACTAAGGAATGTTGTCACGTTCTCTCGCCAATATAGATACTAAATCCGGTACATATTCGGACAAAGTAGAGCCCACCCTAATTACCTTCTCGAAAATCGCAACGTACTCGGTAGAAGCCGTCAAATATACGTGAAAAACGAGATGGCAGATTTCATTGCTGCTCGTAGAAATACAGCACGTCTTCACTCGACTTGCACTGGTTAGGCGAAACTGTCACCCCACAGGCTACGCGCAGCTGACTAGTCGCCAACCTATGAGCGTTAGGCTCACAGTGACGTGATTGGCGCTGACCCTGATCTAGACTTAGACCAAATCAA
This sequence comes from Schistocerca serialis cubense, assembly GCF_023864345.2. NCBI lineage: Eukaryota > Metazoa > Arthropoda > Insecta > Orthoptera > Acrididae > Schistocerca > Schistocerca serialis. Next base: position 94,723,157 of record NC_064646.1, on the reverse strand, counting down.
GAAATCCGCCATTATGTTCGTAAGTTATGACAACATGATACGGAATTAGGAGTAAGCCGCAGCGGTGAGATTTAAAACGCCAGCCATTCATTGATCAATAGGTCGATGTTCCTTCCCATGGCAGTCATCACACGGCGCAAGGTAGCTAAAGTGGTCGCCGATGCAACATCGGACGTCACGAGATAACCCCGTAATCGGGCTGAGCCGGTTAACGTGATTTCATCTCAGAGGCCGTTGTCGGCATTATTTCGCCAGCAAAGCATGCAGTTTCTGTACGAAAATACACGCGTGAAACAGCTCCTCTAACTCGGTTCGCGTTTTTCTCCGTACTACTTCGATAATCGCTAAGAACATTAGAGACTCGTCCATGGCTTGAACATTGAACGCTGATAGAGGAACTTCACATAAAACTGTAAAACGCTCTGTGATGCGTACTAGAAGAAGTTACTCTTTAATTAAATTCATTTTCATTCAGTTTTTCGTTTTTAAATTGAATATAATTAAGGTATAGTGTGTCAGTTTGAGCCTGCACAACATCAGTAATCTCTGTTGCATTGACTACCAGTACTGAAATAACCTAATTCAGAACACACGTTTCAAGATAGTCATTTCGTAGGTACATTCGATTGGAAGAGTCGATTTGTTCGAAGCTGTATTCCATCACTGAGATATTTACCGGCAAGACAGACGTGAGTCAATCGAAAACCCAGAGACAGTTACATACATTTTACTGAAAGTTTCATGGAAGCATATACTTCATGTGTAACTTGTTCACATTTCACGTAGACTAGCAGTAACATTAAACTTTCCAACGACAGGGATACACTCTACTCGTTGTCTTCTGCAATAAAAATTTGCAGGAAGTGTATTATTTGTAATAAATACGACTGACTTTAGAGAAAAAGTACTTTTACTAAATAAGGTGACACTGAAGGAATTAGATTAGGAAATGACACTGAAAGTAGTAAACGAGCTTTGCTATTTGGGGATCAAAATAACTGATAGTCGACGTAGAGAGGATATAAAATGTAGACTGGCAATGGCAAGAAAAGCGTTTCTGAAAACGAGAAATTCGTTGACATAGAGTATAGACTTAAGTGTCAGGAAGTCTTTCCTGAAAGTACGTGTATGGAGTGTAGCCATGTACGGAAGTGAAACATGGACGATAAATAGTTTAGACAAGAAGAGAGTAGGAGCTTTTGAAATTTGGTGCCACAGAACAATGCTGAAGATTAGGTGGGTAGATAACGTAACTAATAAGGTACTGAATCGAATTGGAGATAAGAGGAATTTGTGACACAACTTCAATAGGAGGAGGGATCCGTTGGTAGGACACGTTCTAAGGCATCAAGAGATGAGCAATTTAGTAGTGGAGGGAAGCGTGGAGCGTAAAAATCGTAGGAGACAGAGATGAATAGACTAAGCAGATTTAGAACTATGTATGTTGCAGTAAGATGAAGAGGTTTCCACAGGATTCATTAGCATGGAGAGCTGCATCAAACCAGTCTATGGACTGAAGTCAATAAATAAGATCCAAAAGGAATGAGATTTTCACTCTGCAGCGGAGTGTGCACTGATACGAAACTTCCTGGCAAATTAAAACGGTGTGCCGGACCGAGACTCGAACTCGGGACCTTTGCCTTTCGCGGGCAAGTGCTCTACCAACAGGAGCGCTTCTGTAAAGTTTGGAAGGTAGGAGACGAGGTACTGGCAGATGTAAAGCTGTGAGGACGGGGCGTGAGTAGTGCTTGGGTAGCTCAGTTGGTAGAGCACTTGCCCGCGAAAGGCAAAGATCCTGAGTTCGAGTCTCGGTCCGGCACACAGTTTTAATCTGCCAGGAAGTTTCAAGGTCCAAAAACTTCTAGAAAACAAAAGTGAAAAAGGTTTGGAAGATGGACACGAAATGGGCACGGTTTGGTTCACAGCTTACGAGCTAACAGCTGAATGACGGCTTTAACACGGCGGCTTGTCTTCATTATATTGTAAAGACAATCTAAAGACGATCTGAAACTGCTATTGATATTAAAGATATTTAACTATGGCTAATGATATCAAAAAGGTTTTCTGACATTGTGCCGTAGGAGTGAAATGATGTACTTCTATAGCACACAAGCTTTAACCCTAAAAATAGCAAATACAGGAAGTTTTCATCTACCGGTACATGGTCACACGTTACTTTACTATACCAAAATCGTAGCTACAATGGTGAGTTTTCGATAGATCCCCAGTTTGATGTTGCTTCGAAACAACTTACATTCATACCACTCAGTCTCTGATAAGGGAGTTCAACTCAGTTCAGTATGGCGGCTCCTCAGGTCTGCTACGGCAAGAAAAAAATGGATAAATGTGAGATAGTGTTAATACTTCCATCCTTCTTTACCTCCTCTGCATTACTGCAGATGACGTGTCACCGAGCACATTTGTACTGTACATGCAGTACACGTGAGGTGCCTAGTTGTTTCCACTGCCCCTGTGTGGAATACATAAGTTCTTGTACACTTCACTAACCTGCTGTCTGCATGATGATGATGATGTCCCCAGCGCAGAAAACAGCACGCAGGTCGTGGATTCTTTTTATTGAGGCTGAAATTAACTTCGCAAGGAACTGCTGCTACGAATAAACTATAATTCGAGATTCCACTAGCGTTTTTATTGGTATAGACACGAGAAACTATTCTTGATCACAACGTATTGAACATATCTTTCCACAGTCATTATATCTGGCTAAAATAACATGAAATACATCCTGCCACAGACAACATATGTCTACCGGAACGGTCAGAACTGGAGAATAAAATTACATGAATCAAATACTACTATTACAGACAATATGTCTGCACCTAGCTACGGTCGGAATTGTGGTAAATAAAATTGCATGAAACAAATACTGCTATAACAGACAACTTGTCAGTCTACTCGAGCGGTCAGAACTGGAGAGACGGACTGCCCGAGACACTAACCGCACCAAGCCAGCAAGGCGCGACCCGAACGCCGCCGGAGTGCATCGGCAGCAATATCATCAGTCTTTTGTTTTAGTAATACTTTGATTTTAATAATTTTGAAATGACTGATAGCTGGCTTTTGAGAGATGTTTATTTAAAAAATGAAGTAATTTGGATGACAGGTTTAATTAATAATAGCAACTAAAGTTTAATGTTTTTGCGCCCTACCGCCGAACACAGCAGCCAAACACAGACCAGCAGCAGCAGCAGCAGCATCATGCAGGCGGTCTTTCTCACGGGAATGGTACCGAATCAGTCACCGGTACCTCATCCCACATTGCGTCATCTCTATGCTTCTTGCATCTCCACTGCCCTGGGAATAGCTTCCTGGAGCCTAGTGTGATGGCTGAATAAGCCAGAAATATTACACTGCTTGTGAGGTAAAAGCGATGTGGCATATTATTGGCCACGTTTCTCTCCACGATCCTTCATTTCACTCTTCACGGTAACGTGGAATTCCACCGAGGCCTACGAGAAAGACTGGCCTTGGCGCGTACTTCACAGCATGTGGCACTGCAGGTCTTAACAGTGCCGGAAGCCGTCTCCGATGGCGAGCGAGTAACTACTTTAGACGAATTTAATAATTCTTGATGGTGTGTTTAAATTCATACACGAGCTCGATAGGGCACGACAAAGTTAACATCTGTAGTGGGTACCTTTTCAATTACTGATATCCCAGGGAGTCTGCACAGAGCCAAGCATTTGCGAAGTGTGGCGGACAAGCCGTCTAATGGTGTAAGGTGTCAGGCAAATCCAACACCTTCCATGAAAACCCTGACATGATAAGCAAATGTAGTATGTCACATAGCTCCGAACAAATCGTGGCATTAAATTAACCAAAGTAATACGAGTAACGAGTGAGCAAATGGAATACCACAGACTAACACAAGGATGCCTAAATGCATGTCATACCTTCCCACCGTGAGACAGACGCAGTTCAGAGGGGAGAAACGACAACAGAAGCCGAGAGCAGAACCGTGTTAAGCTGGAAGGCCCTACGATAAGGGACGGACACCCACGTCGCCAGCTAACCGCTAGGACCACACCCCAGCCGCAAAGTTCTAGCGTGAGACTTTTACGCATCTCTGTTAGGTTACAAACTTTAAAAACATTGCCCCACACTGGACTCGCATTTGGGAGGACGACGGGTCAATCCCGTCTCCGGCCATCCTGATTTAGGTTTTCCGTGATTTTCCTAAATTGTTTCAGGCAAATGCCGGGATGGTTCCTTTGAAAGGGCACGGCCGATTTCCTTCCCAATCCTTCCATAACCCGAGCTTGCGCTCCGTCTCTAATGACCTCGTTGTCGACGGGACGTTAAACACTAACCACCACCACCACCACCACCACCACCACCACCACCACCACCATTGCCCCACCATGAAAAGTATAACATTTCTCATTGGATAGACAGAATTTTTGTAGGCGGAGCTTAAGGTTAACATTGAGACACCCTGATTGGTCAGATGAAAACACAGCCAGATAGTTTTTTAAACCAACTTCGGTAAATTGTAGTAAGGAGAAGTTAGGAGAAAGTTGCTTCCGAGACGGCGAGGTGAGGGGAGCTGTGCTGCCCGCCGCCCCCTGACAAACACCGACAAGGTAATGAACGCATGCGATGCCACATAACAGCGCATAAAGCTTCACTCAGAACTGCAGAAGTCTCATCTGTTACACCCCTTTTTGCGTAATACTAGTGTCGATCGTCAATTAAAGCTCATGGTGTTCACATTTGCCACTTGAAGTAAAAATCTGAAACGCGATGATTTTTCTGTTATATAGTTACTGAGAAGCTACATCAGCCACTGTAATTTACAAGTTAGATAAGTAATTAAAGATAATTGAGGGTCATTGTAGACCATTTTGATAGTTTTCTCTCTTGTGAAACTTAATTTAAACCTAGATTATAGGTGTGATATGGCATATGTCATCCTTCGATCCATTGTAGAACTTGGAAACCCATTCAGGGAATATTCGTTCACATTTTTGTCGGACGCAGTTGGTTTTTACCATCCTGTATTAAAACATTTCCTTTTATCAATAGCGCAATTTATAAACAATGTTTTGTGAGTAGAATAAAATTTCCAATGGTAAACTTAAATGCTTTTTCGACGTTATTTTACCAGCTAACTAAAAATAGGAAAGCCTTGAACCCCTTCCACTAAATTTAGTTAGTATTAAGATTCTTTTACAGGGAGTGCAGTGGAGCTGACGCTGAAATCATTAAGTATTTGGTTATATCATCGCTAGTGTCACTGAACTCTTCTGAACTCTACATGTCATGTGTGGTCTGACATCTCCTTACCAGCAACAGGTCCCAGGTTCAAACTAGTCAATTCCCTAAAAAACACGCTCAGAGCGTCGTTGCGCGAAAGTAGTAGGGAGACAAGATATAGAACAAACACACCACGCAGAATGTTAGAATGTGACTTCACAAATTGATTGCAACGTCCGCATATTCCGTTGGCCTCGATTCCACGAAGTGACGTCACCAGGTCATCGTCCTCGTGCGTCTTCATGCGAGAGGACGGCTTAAGGATGGGTGCAAAGGTCCCGACGGTAATATCAGTGGAAGGGCGGAAGTCGCCAGTTAGCTTTGTATACAGTGACTTAGGATTAACTCTCTCAGATAAAAATTAGTTGTTTGTATAGATAAATGATCTGCACGAACTTTGCACGCTCAAAAGTTTGTATCATTATCACAGCATTCCCATACTCGCGCACTGTGTCGCCTGATAAAGTAAGAGCCTACGAAATATCAGACCAGCTGTGTGGCTGGATTGAAGAGTTTTTAGCAAACAGAACACAGCATGTTGTTATCAATGGAGAGACGTCTACAGACGTTAAAGTAACCTCTGGCGTGCCACAGGGGAGTGTTATGGGACCATTGCTTCTCACAATACATATAAATGACCTAGTAGATAGTGTCGGAAGTTCTATACGGATTTTCGCGGATGATGCTGTAGTATACAGAGAAGTTGCAGCATTAGAAAATTGTAACGAAATGCAGGTAGATCTGCAGCGGATAGGCACTTGGTGCAGGGAGTGGCAACTGACCCTTAACATAGACGAATGTAATGTATTGCGAATACGTAGAAAGAAGGATCCTTTATTGTATGATTATGTGATAGAGGAACAAACACTGGTACCAGTTACTTCTGTGAAATATCTGGGAGTATGCGTGCGGAACGATTTGAAGTGGAATGATCATATAAAATTAATTGTTGGTAAGGCGGGTACCAGGTTGATTCATTGGGGTAGTCCTTAGAAAATGTAGTCCATCAACAAAGGAGGTGGCTTACAAACACTCGTTCGACCTATACTTGAGTATTGCTCATCAGTGTGGGATCCGTAACAGGTCGGGTTGACAGAGGAGATACAGAAGATCCAAAGAAGAGCGGCGCGTTTCGTCACAGGGTAATTTGGTAAGCGTGATAGCGTTACAGAGATGTTTAGCAAACTCAAGTGGCAGACTCTGCAAGAGGGGCGCTCTGCATCGCGGTGTAGCTTGCTGTCCAGGTTTCGAGGGTGCGTTTCTGAATGAGGTATCGAATATATTGCTTCCCCCTACTTATGCCTCCCGAGGAGACCACGAATGTAAATTTAGATGGGGCAGGGCGGTGAGTGTTTGGGTGTCTCCCACTGTAGGCAGTGTTCAGAGATTCCCGATTCACCTCCCTGACCGGAATCCTCTTTTCTTTCCCTTTTTCTCTGTTTTTACCCCTTCTTTTTAAGGCTTGGTTAGTTTTTCTATTCCCATACGTACTTTCTGCATTATAGCAGTTGTACCTTTTAAGTCACAGGTGGTCTTGCCTATGCTGTTTCAGCATAGTGTTGGGTTCGTTCTCTTGCAACTTCCCTCATTTGTTTTTACTAATGACAACGTGACTGCCCTTTTACGTTTCCCCTTTATCCGTTTTATTTTTCTGACTATACTGAGATGTCCTGTTAGCAGAATGGAGTCTATTTGAAACAAGGGACTGATGACCTTGCTGTTTGGTCCCTTTAACCTCAAACAACCAACCAACCAACCAACCGTAAATTTAGAGATTCGAGCGTGCAAGGAGCTTTCCGGAAGTCGTTCTTCGCGCGAACGATACGCGACTGGAACAGGAAAGGCAGGTAATGACAGGGGCACGTAAAGTGCCCTCCGCCACACGCCGTTGGGTGGCTTCCGGAGTATAAATGTAGATATGTAAGATTCAGGTGTGCACTAGACCCAGAGACGTCGCTTTAAAATACGGAATTGTTTATAAGGGAAACGAATTTTCTGCGTGAATAAAACCGTCTAGATAGCTATTATGAAAGATCCTGTATTACATTTCAGCTATCGCCATGATTAGATACCCACAATTAAGCCGAAAGGAACGAGACAAGTGTTTGTTACACAAGAAGCTGACAAAAGGCAATAATTTAAAAGCATGGGACTTTTGGATTTAAAAGCAGGGTTTGAGATGGCGTGGGTACAGGTTCACTGCTCGCTGACTTGGAGCAGGCGCACCTGCAGATCTGATGCTTGCGCGGTGCAGCAGAACCAGTGCCAGGCGTTCCTACCCCCACATCCCCTTGCTCTCTTCGCCGCCGCCCCCCCCTCCCCCAGGTTCCTTCTTCCCCCCTCCCCGCCCAGCGCTCCATCCCACTTCCATGACCTCCATTAGCAAGACCGGGCAGGCGGTGAATAACGACCCCCGCGAGCTGTTGCCATAGGAGTCCCCAGCGCTCTCTGACAGTGATGCAACAGGTAGGCGTTGCCACTGCATCGTGACACGGCTACTCGAGGACAGGTTGTGGTTAGTCGGCCTAGACGCCTACCTGCGGATAAACTGCGAGCAGCCAACGAAGAATTTGGAAACATGATCACCGGAGAATTTGTATGTCCTCACGGTGATCGGTCGTCTCCATTACAGGTGGTTCAGAAGAGTATTGATAAAGGGAGAATGTGTGGTGACCACAGAGAAGTTAAAAGTAAAACACTTGTAAGCGCAGCTTATAAGATCTTCACAAGTATACAGGGTGTTACAAAAAAGGTACGGCCAAACTTTCAGGAAACATTCCTCACACACAAAGAAAGAAAATGTTATGTGGACATCCGTGCGGAAACGCTTACTTTCCATGTTAGAGCTCATTCTATTACTTCTCTTCAAATCACATTAATCATGGAATGGAAACACACAGCAACAGAATGTACCAGCGCGACTTCAAACACTTTGTTACAGGAAATGTTCAAAATGTCCTCCGTTAGCGAGGATATATGCATCCACCCTCCATCGCATGGAATCCCTGATGCGCTGATGCAGCCCTGGAAAATGGCGTATTGTATCACAGCCGTCCACAATATGAGCACGAAGAGTCTCTACATTTGGTACCGGGGTTGCGTAGACAAGCGCTTTCAAATGCCCCATAAACGAAAGTCAAGAGGGTAGAGGTCAGGAGAGCGTGGAGGCCATCGAATTGGTCCGCCTCTACCAATCCATCGGTCACCGAATCTGTTGTTGAGAAGCGTACGAACACTTCGACTGAAATGTGCAGGAGCTCCATCGTGCATGAACCACATGTTGTCGTACTTCTAAAGGCACATGTTCTAGCAGCACAGGTAGAGTATCCAATATGAAATCATGGCGGTGAATCGAGGAAGTACAGTACATACTGACGAAACTAAAATGAGCTCTAACATGGAAATTAAGCGTCTCCGGACAGATGTCCACATAACATCTTTTCTTTATTTGTGTGTGAGGAATGTTTCCTGAAAGTTCGGCCGTACCTTTTTGTACCACCCTGTGTTACCTAAACGAAAGGATACTGAAGTGTGCAGAGACATACTAGGATGGATCGACAGTTCAGGGTACGTGTGGGTTCTGTCCTGTCCGACACCTTTCGCCAGGAGAATGGGGTGCCACAGGGCTCAGTTTTGAGCGTCGCTCTCTTCGCCATCGCGATCAATCCAATAATGGATTGCCTCCCAGCTGATGTATCAGGCTCCCTTTTCGTGGACGATTTTACCATCTATTGCAGCGCCCAGTGTACACGTGTCCTGGAGCGCTGTCTTCAGCGCTCTCTTGACCGTCTCTACTCCTGGAGTGTCGCCAATGGCTTCCGTTTTTCTGCCGAGAAGACGGTCTGTATTAACTTCTGGCGCTACAAAGAGTTTCTCCCACCGTCCTTACGACTCGGTCCCGTTGCTCTCCCAATCGTGGAGACAACCAAATTTTTAGGCCTTACATTTGACAGGAAACTTAGCTGGTCTCCACATGTCATATTTGGCCGCCCGTTGTACCCGTTCTTTAAATGTCCTCCGTGTTCTCAGTGGTCTGTCGTGGGGAGCGGATCGAACCGTCCTACTTCGTCTATATCGGTCGATCGTCCGCTCCAAGCTGGATTATGGGAGCTTCGTATACTCCTCTGCACGGCCATCCATCTTACGCCGCCTCAACTCCATACAACATCGGGGTTTACGACTTGCGATCGGAGCATTTTATACCAGTCCAGTAGAGTGTCTTCATGCTGACGCTGGCGAATTGCCACTCACTTACCGGCGCGATATACTGCTTTGTCGGTATGCCTGTCGGCTACTGTCAATGCCCGACCATCCGTCTTATCGTTCCTTTTTTGACGACTCTCTTGACCGTCAATACGGGTTGTATGTCTCTGCCCTGCTACCCACTGGAGTTCGATTTCGTCGCCTCCTTCAACACCTTAATTTTTCACTCCCTGCAACCTTTCGAGTGGGCGAGAGCCGCACGCCACCTTGGCTCCAGGCTCAGGTCCGCGTTCACCTTGACCTCAGCTCGCTCCCAAAAGAGGTCACCCCCGGTTCGGTCTACCACTCCCGTTTTTTGGAACTTCGTTCGAAGTTCATCGACATGACTTTCATTTATACAGATGGCTCTAAGACCAATGACGGGGTCGGGTGTTCCTTTATTGTCGGGGCACAAAGTTTCAAATACCGGCTCCATGGCCATTGTTCGGTCTTCACAGCAGAGCTCTTTGCCCTCTACCAGGCTGTTCTTTACATCTGCCGCCACCGACATTCTGCTTATGTCATCTGCTCAGATTCCCTGAGCGCCATCCAGAGCCTCAGTGATCCGTACCCGGTTCACCCTTTCGTACACCGGATCCAACGCTCTCTTCAGCAGCTGGTGGACGTCGGTTCTCCAGTTAGCTTTATGTGGGTTCCTGGCCATGTCGGTATCCCTGGGAACGAAGCTGCAGATGCCGCGGCCAAGGCTGCGGTCCTCCAGCCTCGGACAGCTTCTTGTTGCGTCCCTTCGTCCGATTTTAGCAGGGTGATTTGTCGGCGCATCTTATCTCTATGGCATGCCGATTGGGCTGCACTTACCGACAACAAGCTTCGGGCCTTAAAACCTCTTCCCGTGGCTTGGACGTCCTCCTCACGCCCTTCTCGGCGAGAGGAGGTCGTATTAGCCCGGTTAAGAATTGGACACTGCCGGTTCAGCCATCGCCATCTGCTGACGGCTGCGCCGGCGCCGTTCTGCCCATGTGGGCACTTGCTGACGGTTAGACACATTTTAATGTCCTGTCCAGATCTTAACACACTGCGCCTCGATCTTAACCTGCCAAATACTTTCGATGCCATTTTAGCGGATGACCCACGAGCAGCTGCTCGTGTTCTTCGTTTTATCAATTTGACAAACCTCGCTAAGGACATTTGATGATGCTGTTTTTTAATCCTATGCCTGTCAGTCTGTCTTTTATCGTGTTTTCCCTTTTAGTTGTTGTGGTCAACTTATGCCTCGCGGTGCATTCTTAGAGTAGTCAGGGCGCTAATGACCATTGAAGTTGTGCGCCCTAAAACCACAAAAAAAAAAAAAAAAGAACAGACATACTAGGGGCATATCAGTGTGGCTTTCGACCAGACAGAGGAACAACTGATCAAATATTTCTCATCAGACAAACGATTGAAAAGTTCTTTGACTATGATACAGATATGCATTTCGTATTCACTGACTTCGGACAAGCCTTTGACAGCATAAACCGGCAATAACTATACAGAGTACTGGAAGAAGTTAGTATATGTGCTAAACCAATAAGACTAATCAGAATGACAATGACAAACAAGAGCAAAAGTGAAGGTCTTCAGCAGAACAAGTGGAAACTTTGTTAAGGGCCTGAAGCAAGCTAATCGTCTTTCCACTGTCTTATTCAATATAGTCCTGCGTAGTTTAGTGAATAAAATCAACGAAAGAGGCACCATATTTATGAAAACTAGCCAGATATGTGCATACGCTTATGACATAGCTATAGTAGGAACAAATGTCAATACACTCTAAGAAACGTACGGGACAATGGAAACAGAAGCCTTAAATTGGCCTCATAATAAATGAAAGCAAAAGAAAATATGTCTCAATCTGAGGCCAGCAGAGCCCCTAAAGATTTAAACATCAACGTGAAATGCTTCAAAAGGAGCGTCCTCTTTTAACTACTTGGGAGCCCTAATAACAAACCATAACAGTATTAGGAAAGCTAGAAAGGAACGAATACAAGCAGGAAACAGATTACTTTGCAAATACGCAACATTTCAGAAATACCCTTGTTCCAAGAAAAACGGAACTGCTAATATATAACTCCCTATTCCGCCAAGTTTTCACATGCGGGTCAGAGGTATGGACGTTGACAGAACATGATAAAAATGCAATAAGAACCTTGGAGCGGAAAACACTACGCAAAATCTATGGTCCAATAAGGGAGGAAGAAGGCTGAAGAATACGCTACAATGCTGAATTACAACAGTTAATGCAAGGTAGGGACATAGTAAAATTAGTGAAATCAGAGCGAATGAGATAGCTAGGACGAGTGGAGAGAATGGCAGAGGATAGAATGCAAAGAAAATGATGAAAGGTGTGATCCATTCAGCTAGAAGAAAAGGGAGACCTAGAAGATAGATTGACGACGTAATAGTGGAACTCACCAGAACAGGAGTCCGGTGGTGGAAAAGAAAAGCAAATAACAGAAGTTCGGAGGAAGATAATTGAAGAAGCCAAGGCTCACCAAGGGTTGTAGTGGAGGAGGAGGAGGAGGAGGAGGAGGAGGAGGAAGAGGAGATTGTCAATATACATTAAATGTTTTTACGGAGGAAAAAGTTCCGTTTCCTGGGATACACCGTCTCACTCAACGGCGTATCACCTACATGTGAAAAAGTATCCGGTATCGTACAGATGCCCCTTTGATACTTTCAAAAGGCTTAGCCATATGTAACCCTCGACGCAAACAGAGGGGGGTTAGAAAGTTTAACGTATGTATCTGTGAACCAATGGCATCGTAGCTCCCAGACGAAACGTTAGATTTTAATGCACTTCTTTTATTTGAAAACCGGATTAATTGAGATGGTTCTTAGGTATGTTCCATGAAACTTTGTTCATTCGTTAAATCAGTTAAATTAAGTAAAAATGTTTTCCGCCTGCGTGCTCTCCTGATAAATGTTACGTAATACATACAATCTATATTAATTTACGTTGTACCATATTGTAGAGCTCAAAAACAGCCAAATAATAGACCGCGAGAATGTATGATTCTTTTACGGTTGAGTAACAAAGAAGATTTTTCAGTCACCCTTTTCAGTACCTACAGAACAGAAAGAGGTGATGACAATTATGAAAGATACATCTGCTCTCGCAGATCTTCATTTCTTTTTGAGATGTAAAATACCGTACTACATAAAAAAAAATTTCCCCAATAATTAAGGCAGATTATGCGAGAGCACGATGGTAGCCCACTTTCTTTAGATTTGATTTAGAATTATCGCCACTGCTTAATGATTATATTACGTAAACTGGCTGTGTACTAAAACGTAGTCAATGAATATGCTTGAACTGAAAAATTGTACATCGCGTTCGTGGAAAAGACATCGCGTCGAAATTTCCTATTCCATCCCTAAAAGTACTTCTGTCAATGTTGGGGTAGTATATCGATCGTACCGTGTCTGCACTTCACATTCCATAGTCCCTTCTACACCATCCAGATTCCAGTATTAGCTTCTATATTCTTAGCTAGCTTTTGGGAATAAAACAGCATGATAACCTAGTCTCACTGATGGACAGAATTTCTAGAGCATTACAAGCTATGATCGGAAGTTTTCCAGCGTATGCCTATATGTCAAATCTGAGAACGTAGTTCGAAACTATTTTTAATGTTGTCTCCGGTAAAACTGAAGCAATTGTCTGCGTCCAGTCTGAAAACTGGTTTGATAAAGTTCCAGTGCTAACGATACGACTGATTTCTGCAACACCTTGCAAGAGGCCAGCTTTATGGTGACAAAATACAAACGCAGTACGGATGATAGTGAATATATTTTATCCAAAGATTGCAGTGATCATATATAGACGCATATTAAGTTACCGTAATCTTAACAAAACTGATAGACCGTACAATGCTACATTAGAAATGTCAAAGTTGTCTGCTGCTCCTAGCGGAATACTAATGACACTTGAGAGGTGCCGGGGTGGAGAAGAGTTTGTACATCTTTAATTCAGACGAATCTTGCATGAGAACGAGACATGCACTCGACCCCCTCCTTATCTACCAGCTAATTAATTACGCGCGCAACGGTAACGGAAGGAAATAATGGTGGACCTTGCTAGTTGGTAAAATGAGTGCACACTCACAATTTAATAAAAATCTTAATCTACTCAAAAATAGAGAACTTTTGATAATAAGCAACAGGAAATGGTATTCTGCCTATATCTACGAAATGATATGCGGATTAAATATCACAATGAGATTTATTACGTATCAGAAAACACACAGTAGGTTAAAAGATAGGGTATACTGAAATATGAGAATTAGAATTGGCTCGAGAACAAAGGGCTCCTACTATCTGTGATGCAATAGCTTGACGATAATGACTGGAGGTCCCAATGAATTTAATATTAATCTTCCGACTACATAGCAGTATCGCAATTACTAGTGAGAGCTCAAATGGGATCACATGGAGAAACAAACAAGGTGGACTTGTAGCAAAGTGAACGCACGTGCTGCTAAGGGATTCAGTACCAAATTGATAAGGTCCTACAATGCCGGAGACGCAAAATACTGTACCAGTACTGAAATATGCAGCACGTCGTCGGTGCAGCAACTCTGTGTCATCCCGTGGCCTAGAAGGCTGTCCGAGGATTCTGAGTTCTTCCGAAAAAGAGCGACCAAGTCGCAAGACCGTCAGACTCGACGAAGATCAGATCCCGAATCCCCTGCCCGCGCAACGCGAGAGCGAAGCCAACATTGCTCTACTCCCTACTCCCCTCGAACACTGCGAATCAGCATTCAGTTCGGATTCCAAAATTCCCCCACACTGTCTCAGAACATCATTCGCGCCATTAGCGACCGTTCCCTCCAATTTCGACCAGGGCTTCAGTTTAAGTTGGCCAATCATGCCTCTGCTGCTCAGCTGAGGGCACTGAACTTGTCGTTTGATCGGCTACGAAAACAACCTGCCTAGACCACCGGCCATTCGGCGTCAGACAGTCGCAGCTAGCAGGGCACAGCCCACAAGTATTCTCAGAATCAAAAAAACAATGCAGTCCGTTGGAGTCAGGAGTCTTCGTTCCGACGCGCCAGAACTGTAAACACACACAAACTGCGGCGACACTCGGATGTCTATCAGGTCGTTCCAACCTGCATACAATAGGCGAAACTCTACCGACGTCAGTCGTTCCGCCAGGCGCTTAAGCCTATTGTACGAACCCTTCAGAATTCAGGGAAGTGCAGCCCCAACTGGAAATGCTGTGTGCCGCGTCCTCCGATGCTTGCCTCGCACATGCCACCCAGGGAACTAACCGAACATGTATAAGAATAAGTAAGGAGTATTTTTTTTGAGCTCTCACTACAAATACTCGAATTACAGTAACCTTATTCGGTCTGTTACTACCGTGCAATGACATAGAACATTAATAAAATTGATGAAAATGAGAGGAGACATGCAAAAGAGGGCATGGAACCGCTCACAGTAACGTGCCTTTATAAATTTGCAGTGTACCACTGATGCAAGCAAGTACTTTGCGATAATAGCCTCTGCTGAATTTGCAATATTTGTCATCACAACAGCGTGTGCTGATTAGCAAATAACCACATATATTGATGAACGAACTGCTCAAAAACTTACTACGTAAGTTACTGTACCTAGCGTAATTTACGTTTAGTACAGCTTTTAACTGAAGAATCTACTGAAGAGTGAACACTTTTACCAAGGGAAAAAAGTTAAGGAAACTCAGGCTTTCTCAGTGAATTCGAAAATTACCCAGGTCACAAGGGCAGCTGAAAATCTCAGCATCACTTCAATCGTTGAAATTTAGTTCAGTGATCCAACCCACCTTTGAACAGCTGTTTAGGAATCAGCCATTTGGTAAACGTGCTACAGAGTGTCTCAAGGATCTGGATCTCTCAGGCATTAAAATACACACAGGGATGGAACGCACTACCGCCTTGCTATCTTCTGAGGCTCGAAGTGATTTTAAGCTTGACAAGGAACAACAGAACTTGTACTGCAGACTTTTTTTACAGCTTTTAATCTATTTTAAGTATGTACCACAGTTTTATCGTTATTTATACAGATGGTTCCCTGCAGGAGAATGCTCTTGGTTATTCTGCTGTTTTCCCTGATAGGGTTTTCAAAGTGCTTCTTCCAAAACAATTTTCCCCCCTGTCGGTCCAGAGGTTAGAATAGGCTCGAGGTATTCCTGACTGTCGTAAGAGGTGACAAAAAGGAGTTTCACACGA
Organism: Schistocerca serialis cubense; assembly: GCF_023864345.2. Taxonomy (NCBI): domain Eukaryota; kingdom Metazoa; phylum Arthropoda; class Insecta; order Orthoptera; family Acrididae; genus Schistocerca; species Schistocerca serialis. The sequence goes on along the minus strand of NC_064646.1, from coordinate 94,707,429 downwards.
TTCGGCCTTTATGTGATGGTCCCCTGTAGGGTTTGGTCTCCATTCTTCAAAATTTTCCCGAAGAGCGAGCCAATAGGGGAAGGGCGCCCTACAAGGTGCATTGTGTCCGTCGTGCATTGAGATCTTTAGTCCACTTTCTCGTCGTCACATTGCAGTCTTGCCCATTCTCCATCTCTTGAGCGAGGACACCTATCTGGGTGCGTTTTCCACCATGCACTATGCAGTGTCGATTCCTGCATCGAAGATGACAGTGGACTTCTTTGCACCTGATATCCAGCACGGTAGCCAGTCCATTATGGTGGGGCCGCCATGTACCCTGTTGGTTGTAGCCCCCTGCCCACACAGGGATCGCTCTGCTGATGCCTGCGCTGTTAACTTCCCACGTATGCCAAGGGGTAGATGACCACCCCCCTGGGCATCAGGACTCCAGGCAATGGCCATCCTGCCAAGTGGCCTTTGCTGCAGCTTGGTGGCGCCCATGTGGAGGGCCCCAGGTCAGGGTGGGTGACATCAGGGCGGATGACATCATCTCTTGCTGTTGGTAAAACACCAGCAGTCTCTAAGCGATCACGAGCTCAATTCAACACACAAGAGTAAGACCCCAAATCATTCTCCTCCATGACCACACCATGGAAGGGACATCAGGCTAAGGATGGCAGTGGATCTTATTCGCCCTGGTATCTTGTATGTTCGAGAGCTGATGGGGAATCTTTCATCACTATGAAGCCTCAGTTTTTTGTTGAGCATTTAGAGGACAAGTTAGAGGAGGTGGAGGGCTTGTCCAAATAGAGATCTGGGTCAATCTTGATCAAAAAAGCATCCTTTGCCCAGTCACGGGAGTTACTCGCTTGCGACAAGCTGGGGGGATGTTTCTGTAATCATCATGCCCCATAAGAGCTTAAATATGGTCCAGGGTATCATATTTCACAGAAACCTTCTTTTGCAGTCCGATGATGAGCTGCGCGCCAATTTAGAGCGGCGAGATGTACATTTCGTCCGGCGTGTCCACCAGGGTCCGGAGGATAATCAGGTTCCCACCAGTGCCTTCATCTTGGCCTATGAGGGTCATACATTGCACGAGAAGGTCAAGGTGATGGTCTACCAGTGTGATGTGAAGCCCCATATCCCTCCCCCGATGTGGTGCTTCAAGTGCTGGAAGTTCGGCCATATATCTTCCTGCTGTACTTCCAGCGTCACATGCCGAGTTTGTGGACGCCCAATACTCCATGTGACCCACCTTCCATCTGTGTCAACTGCAGAGAGCACCATTCGCCTTGCTCGCCTGACAACAGGATTCTTCAGAAAGAAAGGAAAATCATGGAGTAAAAGACCCTTGACAGACTGGCCAATACTGAGGCTGAGAGAAAATTTGATCACCTGCATCCTGTGCGTATGACACAGTCTTACGCCGCCGCTACAACAGTTCTGGCACAATCAGCTCTGCCAACCCAGGTCACTTCTCAGAGCTGGAAGACTACACCTGCCCCCTTGATGATGGGGACATTTCCCTCCCTGTTGCTCCTGCACCACCTACTTCGGGAGCAACACCCCCCAACCATTGGGGACGTCCATCCCCACTTCTAAGCTGGAGAAGCGTAAGTTTTCTTTGGCTTCTCTCGCTAGAAACATGTCCCTTGGGTCACTCCCTTCCCAGGTTTCTTCTAGTGGGCAAGACAGACACCTGCCAGTGGCTGAAGAGTCCAAAAGCAGCTGGTCATAGGGCTTCATGCTCATCCTCAGTCCTGGGGGCAGACCCAGTGAAGTCCTCCCAGCCAGGGAGACCCAAGGAGCAGGGAGAGAAATCCAAAAAGAAAACCCCTAAGACTAAGAAAATTGCAGCGGTACCCACGCCACCGCTACCTAAAAGTTCTGCGGATGAGGATGGGGTGGAGATTTTGGCGTCCACTGAGGACCTAGATCCCTCCAGACACTCACACAATGGATATAGACTGCTCAGGCAATAAATCTGTGGCAGCAGGTGACTGGGGCTTAAACTGCCTCATTCAATGTTCCATGCCTTCCCAGTCTGATGATGTCCTCCTCCCATGAAATTGCGGCGGTTTTTTCCACCACCTGGCTGAGCTACGGCAACTGTTAAGCTTTGAACCTGCTATCTCCGTTGCCGTCCAGGAAACCTGGTTCCCAGCAATGTGGACCCCTGCCCTTCGTGGCTATAAGGGATATTACAAGAACTGTAGCGACTATAATCGAGTGTCGGGTGGAGTTCGCGTTTATGTCCTAAACTCGGTCTGTAGTGAACATGTGCCCCTTCAAACCCCTCCTGAAGTTGTGGCTGTCAGAATGACGACGCAGTAAATAACTGTGTGCAATGTATATATTCCTCCAGATGGGATGGTGCAGTACCCGTGAATATATTAGCTGCACTGATTGATCAACTCCCTAAACCTTTCCTACTTCTGGGAGATTTTTATGCCCATAACCCCTTGTGGGGTGGTACCATGCTTACTATCAGAGGCAGAGATGTCGAAACTTTCTTGTCGCAATTCGACTTGTGCATCTTAAATACTGGGGCTGCCACACATTTCAGTGTGGCTCATGGTAATTACTCGGCCATTGATTTATCAATTTGCAGCCCAGGATTTCTCCCATCTATCCACTGCAGAGCACATGACGACCTGTGTGGTAGTGACCACTTCCCGATCTTCCTGTAACTGTCCCAGCATCAGGCGCATGCCGCCTGCCCAGATTGGCTTTGAAGAAGGCGGACTGGGGAACGTTCACCTCTGCTGTCACCGCTGAATCTCCCCCACACGGTAACATCGATGTGATGGTTGAGCAGGTGACTAGCACAATTGTTTCTGCAGCAGAAAACGCGATCCCTCGCTCTTTAGGGTGCCTGAGCGTAAGCCAGTCCCTTGGTGGTGGCCGGAAGTCGCTGAAGCAATTAAGGAGCATCGGCGAACTCTACAGCGGCATAAGCGGCGTCCTTCCCTGGAGCACCTCATATCCTTTGAATGGCTCCGTGCCTGTGTTCGCTACCTTATCAAACAAACAACGGAAGACGGAGTGTTGGGAGAGATACGTACCCACCATTGGGTGCCACACGTCACCTTCCCAAGTCTGGGCAAAGATCAAACCTCTTTTCGGGTACCAGACCACAACAGCTGTCCCCAGTGTTATCACAAATGGCGAGTTATGTACCGCCGGAAACGTGATTGCCGAGCACTTTGCTGAGCACTTCGCTCGAGCCTCTGCGTCGGAGAAACACCCCCCCCCCCCCCAAGCCTTTCGCACGCTCAAACGGCGGCTGGAAGGGAACGTCTTATCATTCACTACATGCTGCAGTGAATCCTATAACGCCCCATTTACAGAGTGGGAGCTCCTCAGTGCCCTTGCACATTACCCCGACACAACTCCTGGGTCTGACCGCATCCACAGCCAGATGATTAAACATCTCTCATCCGACTACAAGCGACATCTTCTCGTCATCTTCAACCAGCTCTGGTGCGATGGCGTCTTTCCATCGCAATGGCGGGAGAGCACCATTCCGGTGCTCAAACCCGGTAAAAACACGCTTGATGTGGAGAGCTATCGGTCCATCAGCCTTACCAATGTTCCTTTTAAGCTGCTGGAATGTGTGGTATGTCAGCGGTTGGGTCAGGAGGCTTGCTGGCTCCATGTCAGGGCGACTTCCGCCAGGGTCGTTCTACCACTGATAATCTTGAGTCTATAGAGTCTGCCATCTGAACAGCCTTCTACAGATGGCAACACCTGATTGCCGTCTTTTTTGAGTTACGTAAAGCATACGACACGATTTGGCGACATCATATCCTTGTCACATTGTATGAGTGGGGTCTCCGGGGACCACTCCAGATTTTTATCCAAAACTTCCTGTCGCTCTGTACTTTCCATGTTCAAGTTGGTGATTCCCATAGTTGCATCCATATCCAGGGGAATGGAGTCCCACAGGGGTCTGTATTGACCGTCTCTCTATTTCTAGTGGCCATTAACGTTCTAGCAGCAGCTGTCGGCCCTCTCTCACCTTCTCTGTATGCTGACGACTTCCGCATTTCGTACCGCTGCTCCAGAACTGTTGTTGCAGAGCAGCGCCTGCAGGGAGCCATCCACAAGGCGCAGTCATGGACTCTAGCCCACGGCTTCAAGTTTTCATCCGCGTAGTCGTGTGTCATGCACTTCTGTCGGCGTCGTACCGTTCATCCAGAACCCGCACTTTACCTTAATGACGATCCACTCGCTGTAGTGGAGACATATCAATTTCTAAGACTGGTTTTCGACGCTCGATTGACTTGGCTCCCTCATCTTAATCAGCTTAAGCAGAAGGGCTGGCAGCACCTCAATGTCCTCCATTTCCTGAGCAACACCATTGGGTTGCAGATGACTGTATGCTGCTACAGCTATACAGAGCCCTTGTCCAATACCGAATTGACTATGGGAGTGTGGTTTATAGTTCGGCAGTGCCTTCAGCGTTGCATTTATTCGACCCTGTGCACCACTGTGTGGTTCGATTAGCGACAGGAGGTTTTAGGACGAGTCTGGTGACCAGTGTACTGGTGGAGGCTGGTGTCCCTCCACTGCAGATGAGACGTGCCCAACTGCTCGCCAGTTACGCAACACACATTCATAGTTCTCCCGGCATCCGAATTACCGTCTCCTTTTCCCGCCCGCAGCAGCCCATCTCCCGCATCGGTGGCCCAGATGGGGGCTAACGATTGCGGTTCGCGTGCGGTCCTTTCTCTCTGAACTGGAGTCCTTCCTTTGCGGTCCGTTCACGTACGCCTCCATGGTGTACGCCTCGGCCGCTGCTTAGTCTGGACCTTTTGCATGGCTCTGAGGACTCCGTTAACCCTGCCACTCTCCGCTGTCACTTTCTCGCGATTCTTGGCGTGTTCTGGGGCTCTGAAGTGGTTTACTCAGATGGCTCAATGGCTGACGGTCACATAGGCTTCGCATATGTTCATGGAGGACATATTGAGCAGCACTCCTCTCCAGATGGCTGCAGTTTTTTCACTGCAGAGCTGGCGACCATATCTCGTGTTCTTGAGTACATCCGCTCATGCCCTGGCATGTCATTTCTCCTGTGTACTGACTCACTTAGCAGCCTACAAGCTATCGACCAGTGCTACCCTCGCCACCCTCTGGTAGCGTCCATTCAGGAGTCCATCCATGCCCTGGAACAGTCCCGCCGTTGCGTGGTGTTTGTGTGGGCCCCAGGACACGTCGGAATCCCCGGCAACTAGATCCTTTTAGTGTTCATTGATTTACCTTCGTTCTTGTGGCTTTTCCTTTCTTTCCATTTTGTGTTATATGTTTCGCCGTTTTAATTCTCACACTTGTTTCATTAGGAACAAGTGACCGATGACATCGTAGTTTGGTCCCTTCTCCCGCCTTTAACCCAACCAACCTGTTTCACTAGAACAAAGCCGAAATTATATTGGCAGCACAAAATACAAAAATACATCCGATCGTGATCAGAGGCGTACTTAAGAGTTTCATACCATATTCCAAAGGGTTTACAATTTTTCTTATGGGGTTTAACATCTGAGGTTATTAGTCCCCTAGACATATCCGCAGCGTGGTTGCGGACTGAAGCGCCTAGAACCGCTCGGCTACAGCGGCCGGTTCTTAATAAATGAAATTCTGCTAGTTTGTCACACGACGACTTTAGGTTGTTATTTTATAAATGAATCCAGAAACACACAGTAACCAGTATAGTATTTCATAATTAATAATAAATTCTAAGTGTGCCAATAGTTCGAAATTTCAAATGTTTTTAAAAAATAATTTTAACTGTACTTTCATAACTAGTACCTATTGATTATGACATAGACTAACACATTTTACAAAGTAATTCATTTTCATAAATTATTGCTTCAAATATAACATACTGTGTATAAAATTATACGAAAGTTTTCAGAAAAGTCACTGAGATAATATTGACATGTCCAGGATTCGAAAAATAATACTGGTATCGACTACTACTATTGAGGAAATCTAATGATAGAGAAGGATGTCCCGTTAAAGTGTCCAAGATGACAGTTCACGAAACTTCGCTTCTAACAAAGTTGTCGAATGTCTGGCTGCCCAGTCCAGTGTCAGAACTCGGTAATGACTCAGCCCTGACGTTCCTGAGGGTGTGCAGGTGATGCAGTGGCTCTGAAGAAGCTTATGGGAAGCATCTTGAGTGTTTTTGTGTTAAGTCAGAGACTACAGCGTGTGCAACCACACAGCGGCGAAATCGGATGTTCAAACTGATGAATCACAATGTGTGAAACTTCTCTAAAGTACCAACTTCGCACACAGATGGTAGACAAAGCTCTCCAGATGTAACTTAATAGCTGAGGTGTGCTCGCTATCTGCCATGTTGGATGAAAGCCAATTCCAGTGGTTGAGCAGTCTCATTGCCTATTTCTTATTACCCCTATATGTCCATATAGCTATGATCAGATTTCTGTACATTAGGGCTCTAACACGTGTGCGCAATGGATAATACGGGGATGCAAACTCGAAAGTGGGACGTGGCTTTACAGGCTTTCTGTGGCTGGCATCTTTTATTGACAAATATTGGAGTAGTTCTTATTAATAAGAGGTCAAAAATCCCCCCGAATTGGGTAACATCCAGTACGATATATTTAGGATTGTTACTAGCTTTGAACCACAATTCTATTATGTCGATTACGGTTGCCTTAAATAAGAGTAACGGTGGAAGGGAACACCTCGTATGGAGGTTAATTGTAATTGTGGTCTGACATACGACAAACTATCACAGTGAATACATGGGGCCTATCGATATAAGGAAGACAGATTCACGTAAGCGCTTACGACTTGAGACAGCATCACCCGCCATAGTATAGATGGGGGAAGTATGAGATCATGAGGGAATCAACAAAAAATCCTTCACGTATCAGTTCACTTGCACAATAAGAGTGAAAACCACGCCTAGTTGCAGCACATCTATAGTAAGCTCACAAGTGGTGGATGGACACCAGTTTACCAGAACATGTGAAGTCTTTTAAGGCGGATTTCTATAGGCATGTGGTTACCAAATGGGTTCTAGTTAAGTACGGAAGACCGCGTATTGGTCGCTGAAAGACAGGTTTGGGTGCTAATAAGCGAAAAAGAAGCACGTGCACATATCTTCACGTAGATTACTAACGTGTAGGGGCAGCTGAGGTACCAAAATTCACAGTAGTTGGTTCGCTTTATTTTTATTTTGTTAAAGGCGATGGGAAGCATTTAGCAATTGAAGTTCAGAACATGAGTGAGTCTGACGCACTTAGGATCACCTGTGGTGACTGCAATGATGAGAAATTCTTTCACGAAGTTTCACGTGACTAGACTGGAAATGGTGATCAAACGCTTTGTTAAATTAGCGTTCAAGGCTCACGCATCTGAAATAGGCTGGTCGAGCGGATGGCTTTGATCTCGTTCTACATCGTGGGAATTCCGTGAACACGGTATAGTCTTCCACACGGCACAGCTTAAATTGGTTTACAGGTGCAACGGGAACTACGAGGGTTGCCCAGAAAGTAATGCATCGCATTTTTTTCTTCAACAGTTTTTACTGAACGTAATGAGAGCTACACACACGAAAGAATGTTGTTTTATCTGCACTCCCTGTTTTTCCGCGCAATCTCCATCACGTTCTATGGTCTCCGTCTAGCGCGAAACAAGGACGTGTATGCATTGTCGGTACCAATTTTTTTCTTGGTGGCGGAGCCAGTGCTTCACTTCGTGAATGACCCCATCGTCCTCAACATGACTGCCGATTCGTACTGCGTCTGTCCTCGCGAATGACAGCGTCAGGTGCGACAGCTGTGGATCCCCTTCCAGACTTCTGCAAATCGTGGAGCTCCGCCGAACCGCGTTCTGATGGCCTCACCCATCGTGACCAACGACTAACTGTACTTCCGTCGACATCAGATGCTCAATAGACTGCCCAAGCTTTTGCGAATGTTACCTACAGTTAGTTTCTCTGCTCCGTGAGAAATTCAGTGACTTTACGTTGCTTGTAACGTAAATCACCTACAGACGCCATTTTGGAACTGTCCTGCCGCTACGCTGTCAGAAGTGACGGAAACTTGGCGCGCTCACTCAGGAGAATTCAGATAATACAAATGTAACGTTTCGAATTCGTAGCATTGTTCTCGGCTGAGAAAAAAATACGGTGTATTATTTTCTGGGCAACCCTCTTAGCAATACGCGAAACGATGAAACTCAAAAATGAATTTAATCTGGAGATTGAGACAAGCGTGACTACCCTGTTTCGCTAGCTACTCGGAGGTATTTAGGTTCAGACGAAAGAGCTCTCTGAGATCCCATTGTGAGAAATCGTGAAAAACTGGACACTAAAATGGTGATAAGCAGGGCATCCTAATTCAGGCAGGAAGGAAAACGGGAAGGACTAGACCAGTGGGGATTTTACACACTTCAAGCACTGGTAGAACACAATTTATTTTACACTGTTTCAATCACTTAGCAGCCAGTTAAGCTTTAATTTTTTAAATTAAAAGACCAAGCAAAGAGAAACATTAAGAATTCAAAGCCAGTTTAAATAATGTACAGAAAATTTAAAGTTCATTTAAACCCAAGACGATATTATGTAAGGCACAGAATGTAATAAGGGTAAAAGCTAAACGACAGTACCAGAACGTCCGTAATTACCAGCCGGCCGTTGTGGTCGAACGGTTCTAGGTGCTTTAGTCCGGAACTGCGCAGCTGCTACGGTAGGGACTGATGACCTCAGATGTTAAGTCCCATAGTACTCAGAGCCATTGCCGTAGCGGTTGGGAGAGAACAAATGCGTCCTGGAACAGACTTCAATTTATCTGAGCCACTTACATCGACCAGGCGCACTTTGTAATTCCATAGACAGGATAGGCCTTCAGCATTAGCTTCAAAGAAACCAGAACAAAAGCAGATTATACATAGACCAATAAAACAGCAAACACACACATTCTGACATGCGCTATTAATCATCCGTGGGAAGTGGTACTACTAAATATTACACCGCGCAGTTACTTCAAAAATCAGAAGGCGGACAAGAACAGGTAACGCATATACTAATGCACGCCGCTAACTTTCAAAAGAAGCTTCCTCTGGAAAACAGCGCTTTACACCGGCTAAAGGTTCACAAACGCCACGAATACACAAGGTCAACACACACAACAAATTACATCAGTCAATGAATCAGTATAAAATGTCTACCAGATCTGGCAATCACATTGTCCTTCGAATACCATGGAGACACGGGCATCCGTACCCAACAAACAGAAGGAAGATAGACCAAAATGACAGTGAACACTTCCCGGACAGCTTGGCTTCAAAATGGTTCAAATGCTCTAAGCACTGTGGGACTTAAAATCTGAGGTCATCAGTCCCCTAGACTTAGAACTACTTCAACCTAACTAACCTAAGGACGTCACACACATCCATGGCCGAGGCAGGATTCGAACCTGCGACCGTAGCAGCCGCGTGGTTTCGGACTGAAGTGCCTACAACCGCTCGGTCACAGCGGCCGGCGGACAGCTCGACGCTCTACTGATAAATCATAGCTGAAGCCACGTCGGTCCTATTTACCTTATACGGGGTTACATGATCCCAGTATTGGTCGCTCCCCAACGGCTAACACCACAGCGAAAAGGGCTCACGGAAAGCTCGTTACAGATGCGTTCCTCATCTCACACTGTCCTCTAAACCGACAACCACACCCGGAGCCCACACCAGAGGGCGCTGCGGTCAGTCAAAGATCTTAAGAATAGGGATAATCGATAGATTGCGTGAAAGCCGCCACGTTGTAACGTTCTTCGTGTGTCACGATTATTAGAATTTTTGAAGTGCTTCAATGAATGCCTGAACTGGGAGTGCATAGAAAACGAAGTTACCGTGTAGCAGGTTGTAACTGCAAGTGGTGTGCTTCCACCGTGTTACTGTTGTCTAAACTCTACACGAACTGATTGGGCAATGCAACTCCCAACACCAATAAAAATACAGTCACTGCAAAATACATTCAGCCCCTTACGTACTGTATCCTGTGGCCCTGTTCAAAACTGTAACTTTGGTCTCTGTGCACATAGCAAATAAACAAAATTGTATTACCTCAAAAGCAGCAACTATGGATCGCGTTATATTCTGCTCTCTCATGAAGCATAAAATATGCTAGCTACAGGCACAACGGTGTGATATGCTGGCCGTAATACTTCTAAATAAACATGAAATTCCTTTCAATTATAAATGATAACATTTAAGAAAAGTTGAATGTCTTCAAATAAAACATAAGACATGGGCAGGAAGGCGACAGTGATTTGGGTGAATTAATAACACTGTTTTATCAATAGTGAAGTTGTATTCGGAGTTAGTTCGGCTTTTCAAAACATTTGACAATTGAAACTACATTGCTCAGAAAAATCACATCCTTTTTATTAAATGAATACCTTTCTTTGCTGACGTAGTCACAATGAGATTTGTACAGCAAGTATTATCCAACATCACAAAAAAGCATAAACACAAATAATCAAATTACGTATACCTATGTTAACAAATCTTAACAATACAAAAGGGAAATATCTAACTAGCCTATACATAAAATCTGTTTACGTTCTGGGGTTAATCAACATAGAATTCACTGTTACCAATTGCCGGTTGGAGAGGCCGAGCGGTTCTAGGCGCTAGTCTGGAACCGCGCGATCGCTACGGTCGCAGGTTCGAATCCTGCCTCGGGCATGGATGTGTGAGATGATGTCCTTAGGTTAGTTAGGTTTAAATAGTTCTAAGTTCTAGGGGACTGAAGACCTCAGAAGTGAAGTCCCATAGTGCTCAGAACCATTTGAACCATTTTTTGTTACCAATTATCAGCAAACTCATTTACACTAACGTGCTGGCAAAAGGAAAGTAACAACTAGCTTCTTTGCCTTAACTGTGAGAAGACTTCTGCTTCCACATTTGTATTTTCAGTAATACATTTACCTGTAAAGCTTTTTTGTAAGAGGAATCTAGTAATCCTTTCTTCACAATTAAATATACATTTCATCATTTCACTTCACATTCCATTACAAAATCACTCATTTTTAACTACCTATTTTGTGGTGTCACCGCCAGACACCACACTTGCTAGGTAGTAGCCTTTAAATCGGCCGCGGTCCGTTAGTATACGTTGGCGTTGGACCCGCGTGTCGCCACTATCAGTGATTGCATACCGAGCGCCGCCACACGGCATGTCTTGTCTAGAGACTCCCTAGCACTCGCCCCATTTGTACAGCCGACTTTGCTAGCGATGGTTCACTGTCTACATCCGTTCTCATTTGCAGAGACGACAGTTAAGCATAGCCCTCAGCTACGTCATTTGCTACGACCTAGCAAGGCGCCATATTCAGTTACTAATCTGAACAGATAATATTGTGAATCATGTACCGTCAAGAGCGACGTTCATCATTAATGGATTAAAGTTAAGTATCACACTAATTACGTCCGTTTTCTGAATTCTAATTCATTGTTATGTTCCAGACGTCGCGTCTGTATAGTCCTTCCCTCCTCACGCCAGCCTGCGTGAGCTAAAACGCGTGCATTTTGGCCTCCTCTAGTAACACGGTGTTGGCTCTTCTGCCAACACAACATACTGTACGTGCGGTGTAACTTCCTACATTATAATCTAACAGCTGGTGGCTTTACAGAGCACACCACAAAAACTGCCTACTCCATCCTATTTCGCTCACAGACTGATACACACACATTGCTCTGCGCCAAGCGCTCTCTTATTCCAACATTACAATCTCAGAGCAGAATCAGTATCTCTGGCTCTGCGGTCGTGTAGTCTGCGATCCGCTTTACAAAGTCCACCAGTCACAAACATCTTTTACAATATGATAGTTTCATTTTAGTTTGTTAGTATCATTACAATATTCGGGTGCCACAATCCACTTTCAACGTCTCAAACACGATTCGAAACTCGCCTAGCATCATAAACCTAAAAGAAAATGTATATTATTTTAGTTGCTGAAAAAGACATCCTAATATCCAGAAAGTGTTTTTACCCTAAAACACAACCGTTCACTCACCGCTGCAATCGAAGGTCTGCCGTACACGACTGCGTTAGAGCTTGGGGTAGAAAGGTCGTGGGGGTTGGCAAAGAGGCACGTAGCGGCTTGTGGCCAGCGTGGCAGTTCGAACGGGAAATATCGAAACTACGCAAGGCGTGCCCTGCAGATGTAGACAAACCACTCTGCTGTCTTCGATCAACACTCAGGCTGGCAAAATGACAACGTTATGCTACAGTTAGCCCCGATGGTTCCCGTCTAAATCCACACCCACAGTTATGCACCCTATCTTTCATACACAGGAGTGGTACAGCACAGAACATTTTCATACCAGATCGTCATAGCTCATCTCTGGTCCAAAGGCTCGTTAGCATCATAAACAGCGTCAGCTGCAGATATTCCTCACAGTATACGCTTCCAGTACACCCATTTCATAATGTGCTTCTTCTTCCGTCTGACTAGGTGTACGTTTCTGGTATTCTACTAGTAGGTCACTTCGGAAATGTAGAGAAGGCTAATGCAAACTCTGCAGTTCTTGCGTTTTTCGTGTTTAGGCGCTGGAACTAAAAGATGCTCCTGGTAATCTGTACGCTCTGGAAGGAGACTTGAGCAAGGAAGAAAGTATCCTCGCAGCTTTCAAGTGGATCAAGGAGAATTTGTCTGGAGTGGACATCCTTATCAACAACGCTGGCGTTCTAATAGACGAGCAACTGACAAGTAAGTAGCGAATTGCTAGAACTTACGTAGACTGGAATATCTGTATGTGTTTACTCATTTACAGAACTAAGAGCAATTTCAATATACAGTTGTGATTAGTAAGCTCCAATAAAATTATTTTTTTGTAAAAACTACTTTTTGTAAAAATGATTCACCATAAAATTATTTTTTGTAAATCCATATTTCCAGCGGAACTTCTAAAGTCAGAAGTTTTCCAAAGATAAAAAAATCTTAACTGCGTTTACTTTCTCCTAGCAGACAGAGCTCAACACGTCGTTCTTGACAGGGATGTTGAAACGTCCTCTTAGAAAAATTAATGAATTACTGTGCTGATAAACCTCTTACATTATTTGATTTTCAAACAGCTGAGCAGAACTGAACGTGCTCAGACATTTCTGTCTTAACCTATTCTGATCAACACTAAACTGACACACAATATTTTTAGCGCAACGCAATCTGACTTTCAAATATCCCTACAAAAAATGGCCCTGACTAACAATAACCTATACCTTTCACAAATCACTTACCTCACAAAAATCTTCGTTACTCAAACTACTGCAATACAGCGAGCGCCAATACTGACAGCTAAGTAAAAGATTCAAACTACTGAAGGCAGTAACTACTGATAGGCATAGTTAGCAAATGAAATATTTTGATAGAGAACAAGAAATGTATTTACCTTAATAGTGTTCAAAAGTCATAATATATATATATATGTTGTAGTCTTCAGTCCTGAGACTGGTTTGATGCAGCTCTCCATGCTACTCTATCCTGTACAAGCTTTTTCATCTCCCAGTACCTACTGCAACCTACATCTTTCTGAATCTGCTTAGTGTATTCATCTCTTGGTCTCCCCCTACGATTTTTACCCTCCACGCTGCCCTCCAATACTAAATTGGTGATCACTTGATGCCTCAGAACATGTCCTACCAACCGATCCCTTCTTCTGGTCAAGTTGTGCCACAAACTTCTCTTCTCCCCAATCCTGTTCAATACTTCCTCATTCGTTATGTGATCTACCCATCTAATCTTCAGCATTCTTCTGTAGCACCACATTTCGAAAGCTTCTATTCTCTTCTTGTCCAAACTATTTATCGTCCATGTTTCACTTCCATACATGGCTACACTCCATACGAATACTTTCAGAAATGACTTCCTGACACTTAAATCAATACTTGATGTTAACAAATTTCTCTTCTTCAGAAACGCTTTCCTTGCCATTGCCAGACTACATTTTATATCCTCTCTACTTCTACCATCATCAGTTATTTTACTCCCCAAATAGCAAAACTCCTTTACTACTTCAAGTGTCTCATTTCCTAATCTAATTCCCTGAGCATCACCCGACTTAATTAGACTACATTCCATTATCCTTGTTTTGCTTTTGTTGATGTTCATCTTATAGCCTCCTTTCAAGACACTATCCATTCCATTAAACTGCTCTTCCAAGTCCTTTGCTGTCTCTGACAGAATTACAATGTCATCGGCGAACCTCAAAGTTTTTATTTCTTCTCCATGAATTTTAATACCTACTCCGAATTTTTCTTTTGTTTCCTTTACTGCTTGCTCAATATACAGATTGAACAACATCGGGGACAGGCTACAACCCTGTCTTACTCCCTTCCCAACCACTGCTTCCCTTTCATGTCCCTCGACTCTTATAACTGCCATCTGGTTTCTGTACAAATTGTAAATAGCCTTTCGCTCCCTGTGTTTTACCCCTGCCACCTTTAGAATTTGAAAGAGAGTGTTCCAGTCAACATTGTCAAAAGCTTTCTCTAAGTCTACAAATGCTAGAAACGTAGGTTTGCCTTTCCTTAATCTTTCTTCTAAGATAAGTCGTAAGGTCAGTATTGCCTCACGTGTTCCAGTGTTTCTACGGAATCCAAACTGATCTTCCCCGAGGTTGGCTTCTACTAGTTTTTCCATTCGTCTGTAAAGAATTCGTGTTAGTATTTTGCAGCTGTGACTTATTAAGCTGATAGTTCGGTAATTTTCACACCTGTCAACACCTGCTTTCTTTGGGACTGGAATTATTATATTCTTCTTGAAGTCTGAGGGTATTTCGCCTGTTTCATACATCTTGCTCACCAGATGGTAGAGTTTTGTCAGGACTGGCTCTCCCACGGCCGTCAGTAGTTCCAATGGAATATTGTCTACTCCGGGGGCCTCGTTTCGACTCAGGTCTTTCAGTGCTCTGTCAAACTCTTCACGCAGTATCGTATCTCCCATTTCATCTTTATCTACATCCTCTTCCATTTCCATAATATTGTCCTCAAGTACATCGCCCTTGTATAGACCCTCTATATACTCCTTCCACCTTTCTGCTTTCCTTTCTTTGCTTAGAACTGGGTTTCCATCTGAGCTCTTGATATTCATACAAGTCGTTCTCTTATCTCCAAACATCTCTTTAATTTTCCTGTAGGCGGTATCTATCTTACCCCTAGTGAGATGGGCCTCTACATCCTTACATTTGTCCTCTAGCCATCCCTGCTTAGCCATTTTCCACTTCCTGTCGATCTCATTTGAGACGTTTGTATTCCTTTTTGCCTGTTTCACTTACTGCATTTTTATATGTTCTCCTCTCATCAATTAAATTCAATATTTCTTCTGTTACCCAAGGATTTCTACTAGCCCTCGTCTTTTTACCTACTTGATCCTCTGCTGCCTTCACTACTTCATCCCTCAAAGCTACCCATTCTTCTTCTACTGTATTTATTTCCCCCATTCCTGTCAATTGCTCCCTTATGCTCTCCCTGAATCTCTGTACAACCTCTGGTTCTTTTAGTTTATCCAGGTCCCATCTCCTTAAATTTCCACCTTTTTGCAGTTTCTTCAGTTTTAATCTACAGGTCATAACCAATAGATTGTGGTCAGTCCACATCTGCCCCTGGAAATGTCTTAAAATTTAAAACCTGGTTCCTAAATCTCTGTCTTACCATTATATAATCTATCTGATACATTTTAGTATCTCCAGGGTTCTTCCATGTATACATTCTTCTTTCATGATTCTTAAACCAAGTGTTAGTTATGATTATGTTGTGCTCTGTGCAAAATTCTACCAGGCGGCTTCCTCTTTCATTTCTGTCCCACAATCCATATTCACCTACTACGTTTCCTCCTCTCCCTTTTCCTACACTCGAATTCCAGTCACCCATGACTATTAAATTTTCGTCTCCCTTCACAATCTGAATAATTTCTTTTATTTCATCATACATTTCTTCAATTTCTTCGTCATCTGCAGAGCTAGTTGGCATATAAACTTGTACTGCTGTAGTAGGTGTGGGCTTCGTATCTATCTTGGCCACAATAATGCGTTCACTATGCTGTTTGTAGTATCTTACCCGCATTCCTATTTTCCTATTCATTATTAAACCTACTCCTGCATTACCCCTATTTGATTTTGTGTTTATAACCCTGTAGTCACCTGACCAGAAGTCTTGTTCCTCCTGCCACCGAACTTCACTAATTCCCACTATATCTAACTTCAGCCTATCCATTTCCCTTTTTAAATTTTCTAACCTACCTGCCCGATTAAGGGATCTGACATTCCACGCTCCGATCCGTAGAACGCCAGTTTTCTTTCTCCTGATAACGACATCCTCTTGAGTAGTCCCCGCCCGGAGATCCGAATGGGGGACTATTTTACCTCCGGAATATTTTACCCAAGAGGACGCCATCATCATGTAATCATACAGTAAAGCTGCATGCCCTCGGGAAAAATTACGGCTGTAGTTTCCCCTTGCTTTCAGCCGTTCGCAGTACCAGCACAGCAAGGCCGTTTTGGTTATTGTTACAAGGCCAGATCAGTCAATCATCCAGACTGTTGCCCTTGCAACTACTGAAAAGGCTGCTGCCCCTCTTCAGGAACCAGACGTTTGTCTGGCCTCTCAACAGATACCCCTCCGTTGTGGTTGCACCTACGGTACGGCTATCTGTATCGCTGAGGCACGCAAGCCTCCCCACCAACGGCAAGGTCCATGGTTCATGGGGGGTATATATATATAATCAGTCCATGATATTCAATATTACAAATTTACTCTCTCTGCTGGACACACGTCCAGATCGTCCGCTCTCAAAATTCCGCCATCTCTCTCCCCACATCCACCAGTGCTGGCGGCTCACGTCCAACTGCGCAATGCTACGCGCTGTTAACAGCCAACTGCCCAACACTACAATAGCAAACAATGCAAACCAGCCACAGACTGCACACAGCACAGCCAGTGATTTTAATACAGAGCGCTACGTGGCGTTACCAATAAAAAAAACCTTAACAGCCTACTTACAATGTTACGAGACGTTAGTGCATACAATATTAACAAATTTTTCGATTGAAAACATTAAAACCTCTGTGTCGATTTTCATGTAAGTAAACCAAATCGGTGAAGGCCTGAAAAAGGACTGACACTTCGTACGGAAAGTAACTAAATGTAAATCATTGCACATACCTATATGAAGAAACATCATTGCGATAGGACCAGTATTATTTTCTATATAATATAGGCCGCACAGGGTGGGGAGCCATCTACGGTCTTTCTGCTGGTTAGGCTGCGGTGTATGCAAAGGTATCGAAGGTAAGTGACTAGAGGATGACAGAAGATGACTTACACAATAGTTTTTAGCTGGTGTGATGGATGGCAGCTGGCTCTGAGAGTAGAAAAGTGCAGTCAATACAGATAAGTAGGGGGAAAACTCACGATGAGCGAATACAGCAGTGTGTGCTGTTGACTGTCGCATCGTTTAAATATCTGGTAGTAAAGTGGCAAAGTGATATGAAATGCAACGAGCATGTTCGGACTGTAGGTAACGACATCGAATGGTCGATTTCGGCTTATTATAAGCATTTTAGAAAAGTGTGGTTCATGGGTAAAGAAGACCGCATGCAGGACGCTAGCGTGACCTATTCTTGAGTACTCTCGCGTGTTCGGTATCCGCACCAGGGCGGATTGAAGGAAGACATCCAAGCAATTGAGGGGCGGGCTGGTAGATTCGTTACTGGTAGGTACGAGAAATATCCACGTATTACGGAGATTGTTCGGGAACTCAGATGGGAATCTCTCGTGAGAAGGCGACGTTCCTTTTGAGGAACACCACTGACAAAATTTAGAGAACAGACATGTGACGCTGACTAAAGAACGTGCTTACTGTCGCTAACATACGCACTGAAGAGCCAAAGAAACTGTTACACCTGCTTAATATTGCGTAAGGCCCCCCGCGAGAACGCAGAGGTGCCGCAACACGACGTGGCATGGACTCCACTGATGTGTGAAGTAGTGCTGGAGGGAACTGACACCATGAATCCTGCAGGGCTGTCCATAAACCCGTAAGAATACGAGGGGGTGGGATCTTTACTGAACAGCACGTTGCAAGGCATCCCAGACATGTTCAATAATGTTCATGTCTAGGGAGCTGTGGGTCCAGGGGAAGTGTTTACTCAGAAGAGTGTTCCTGGAGCCACTCCGTAACAATTCCGGACGTGTGGAGTGTCGCATTGTCCTGCTGGAATTGCCCAAGTCCGTCGGACTGCACAATGGAAATGAATGAATGGATGTAGGTGATCAGACAAGATGCTTACGTACGTGTCACCTGTCAGTCGTATCTAGGCTTATCAGGCGTCCCATATCACTAAAACTGCATATGCCCCACACCACTACAGAGCCTCTACAAGCTTGAACAGTCCCCTGCTGACATGAAGGGTCCATGGATTCATGACGTTGCCTGCATACCCATGCGCGTCCATCTGATCGACACAGTGTGAAACGTGACTCGTCTGATGAGGCAACACATTTCCAGCCATCAACAGTCCTACGTCATTGTTCACGGGACCAGGCGAGGCGTGAAGCTTTGTGTCGTGCAGTCATAAAGGATGCACGAGTGGGCCTTCGGCTCCGAAAGCCCATATCGATGATCTTTCGTCGAATGGTTCCCATGCTGACACTTACTGATGGATCAGCATTGAAATCTGCTGCCATTTGCGAAAGCGGTAGCAGCTCTGTCACGTTGAATGATTTTCTTCAGTCACCGTTGGTCCCTTTCTTGGATGATTTGTTACCGGCCTCAGCGATGTCGAAGATTCAATGTTTCACATCGCTCGTGTGCCACGTTCAAGCTCACTTAAATTTTGATAACCTGTCATTGTAGCAGCAGTAACCGATCTAACAACTGCGCCAGACACTAGTCTTTCATAGGCGTTGCCGACCGCAGCGCCGTATTCTGCCTGTTTACATATCTCTTTACTTGAACACGCTTGCCTGTGGCAGTGCCTTTGGCACTTCAGTGTGTTTCGCGTACGGACCACGGTGATAAGGGAAATTATCGCTCATACGGAGGCATATAGACAGTCGTTTCTCCCTCACTCTGCGACTCGAACAGGAAATCAAAAGACCAGTAGCGGTACAGAGTACCCTCCGTCACTCACCGTACGCTGGTTTGCGACGACTAAGGTAAGACCGATAAATCGTTGGACTCAGTATCGGCCGAAAAAAATGAAAGGTCCTGTGCTGCAACCACAAAATGTTTTTTTTTTACATTCCTTTATTTAAGGCAACAGATTTTAACAGACGATGCTTTCATCTTCAGAAAATGTTTTACAAATATCGAGTCTGCATAATTTGGCATGTTCTCTTTGTCAATGAAATATGAAATGTCGTGTGGCTAGGGCCTCCCGTCGGGTAGACCGTTCACCTGGTGCAGGTCTTTCGAGCTGACGCCACTCGGGCGGCCTGCGCGTCGATGGGGATGAAATAATTAGCAGGACAACACAACACCCAGTCCCTGAGCGGAGAAAATCTCCGACCCAGCCGGGAATCGAACCCGGGACCTTAGGATTGCCATTCCGTCACGCTGACCACTCGGCTACCGGGGCCGGACTCTTTGTCAATGATACACGTAGGCGGAGGTAACGACAGCCAGTTTACGCCTGCGCCGCCTGGTGAGAAACACCTGACCTCACATAGTATCGTATCAAATATGTGACAGGATCCGTAACTTCATGGCAGGTAAAATTGCACATAGTTCTTCACAAAGCGAGATCCTACTCATCTGCATTAACTTCAATTTTTCTGCACTTACAATTAGTTGCCGTTCATTACACCAACTGAAAATTTCGTCTGTCGTCTTGTGTACTACAGTCACTCAAATTACACCTTCCCATATACCACAGCGTCGTCAGCAAATACCTTCAGATCGCTGCTCACACTGACCGCCAGATCATTTAAGTATATATAGGGGTCATAAATCAGATGCGAATAATTATAGGCCTATTTCGCTTACGTCAATCTGTTGTAGAATAATGGAACATGTTTTGTGTTCTCGTATTATGACGTTCTTAGATAATACAAATCTCCTTCATCATAACCAACATGGATTCCGCAAACAGAGATCATGTGAAACTCAGCTCGCCCTATTTGCCCAAGAAATTCACAGTGCCGTAGACACTGGCGAGCAGATTGATGCCGTATTCCTGGACTTCAGGAAGGCATTTGATACGGTTCCGCACTTACGTTTAGTGTAAAAAATACGAGCTCACGGAATATCGGACCAGGTTTGTGATTGGATTCAGGATTTCCTAGAAGAAAGAACACAACATGTCATTCTTAACGGTTCAAAATCTGCAGATGTAGAGGTAATTTCGGGAGTACCGCAGGGAAGCGTGATAGGACCTTTATTGTTTACAATATACATAAATGACTTAGTTCACAACATCGGTAGCTCCGTGAGGCTATTTGCAGATGACACGGTTGTCTACAAGAAAGTAGCAACATCAGAAGACTCGTACGTACTCCAGGAGGACCTGCAGAGGATTAATGCATGGTGCGACAGCTGGCAGCTTTCCCTAAACGTAGATAAATGTAATATAATGCGCATACATAGGGGCAGAAATCCATTCCAGTACGATTATGCCATAGGTGGTAAATCATTGGAAGCGGTAACGACCGTAAAATACTTAGGAGTTACTATCCGGAGCGATCTGAAGTGGAATGATCGCATAAAACAAATAGTGGGAAAAGCAGGCGCCAGGTTGAGATTCATAGGAAGAATTCTAAGAAAATGTGACTCATCGACGAAAGAAGTAGCTTACAAAACGCTTGTTCGTCCGATTCTTGAGTATTGCTCATCAGTATGGGACCCTTACCAGGTTGGATTAATAGAAGAGATAGACATGATCCAGCGAAAAGCAGCGCGATTCGTCATGGGGACATTTAGTCAGCGCGAGAGCGTTACGGAGATGCTGAACAAGCTCCAGTGGCGGACACTTCAAGAAAGGCGTTATGCAATACGGAGAGGTTTATTATCGAAATTACGAGAGAGCACATTCCGGGAAGAGATGGGCAACATATTACTACCGCCCACATATATCTCGCGTAATGATCACAACGAAAAGATCCGAGAAATTAGAGCAAATACGGAGACTTACAAGCAGTCGTTCTTCCCACGCACAATTCGTGAATGGAACAGGGAAGGGGGGATCAGATAGTGGTACAATAAGTACCCTCCGCCACACACCGTAAGGTGGCTCGCGGAGTATAGATGTAGATGTAGATAACAGCGGTGGTGCCACATTTCTCTGGGACACTCCTGACGACACTTGTCTCTGAACACTCATTGTCGAGGTCAACGTATTGGATTCTACAGCTTTTAAGAAGTCTTTAAGCCACATATCTGAGAACTTCAGCTATGCTCGTACCTATTTTAAGTCTACAGTGGGTCATAACCTCAAATGACTACCAGAAATTTGCCTGTTGCCCTTCGCCCATGGGTCGTAGAATATTATGTGAGGAAAATGGCAAGCTAAGTTTCGCACCGGCGATATTTCATAAAACTGTAGTGATCAGTGGACAGATTTTCCGTCCCAATTGAATTCATATTCGCTCTCCTGGCCATTTTCAGTTTATTAGAAAGTAGCTCCTCAATGAGGCCTACGTGGTCTGAATGGACCCCGCTTGCCAACGATGCTCGTCGGACCCGGACGGTCACCCATCAGAACGCTAGCCAACCCCGACGGCGCTCAACTTCCGAGTTACTACTGCGGGGTACTGGGTGAGGCCTACTGTTAATAAGAGGTGTCGTTGGTCTGGAGAAGCAGAAGACGGTATTGGTTTCCGTATGTCCTAGTCAAAGTTTAAACCACGGGCGGATTAGCACCGCAAAACTGTCCGAATTTCATTTGTGACCACGGTGCCATAGCAAGCACTTCGAACCAACCCTGCTAGTGAACGCCTGCGCCCACAGATTCGGCACAGTGGCTACAATGCAAGTATCAAGTATTCTCAGAACACAGCAACAATCAGCCCCTGCCACTTATTGTTGTTTTATTGTAAAATTTTCCTAGTACCCTTTGTGTTTACTTAAATATTGAACTGCAGTGACGGAGGATTAATTTAGAAAGGTAAAAAATCGCCTATTCTCAATGTGTGTTTCCCTAAATGCTAACATCTTTGGCAGTTCACATTTGCTTTGGAGTGGTTTCTGGAAATAAATTCTAACAAACGGCGACCATTTCTATCTCCTTCCCCATCCTCGTGCAACTGAGCTTGGGTTCATGATTGAGAACGAGGCTTGTATACGATATTAAATTTTGCAGCATTCCTTTCATTCCTGAATAACCGTATTTACGTCAGCAGTCCATTTTATTGAGTATTCTGCGTAGATACAAGAAAGGACGTATCCAATCTGATACTGCAATCGTGTATTTATGATGGATATTCAGTTTGTGAGGAAACGTATTGAGAAACTAGTAAAGAAAACAGATGGAGTGAAAATTCTGTCGCCTATTCGGCCGTATCCAGCAAAGCTGAGCGTAGGAAATATTGACATCAAACAACCGACTGTTAGACATCCTTCACAGCTCACCTGAATTGTCTGTAGGTTTTACCATTTGTGTCGCCTTGAACTGAATCACACTGCTAAAGATTTGACAGCGCTGCAGACTGTATTAATTTTTAATCAGAAGTGGAAATACTTTCCCTCATTTGAGGTACATGTATGCAAGGAGGATTCTCTGCATGCTGCAACAAGTGTTGCGTTTTGGGTTAAAAATTGGAGAAACTAACCACTTTACACATCTGAAAGTAAAATGGACTGCTGACGTAAATAGGGTTATTCAGGAATGAAAGGAATGCTGCAAAATTTAATATCGTATACAAGGCTCGTTCTCAATCATGAACCCAAGCTCAGTTGCACGAGGATGGGGAAGGAGATAGAAATGGTCGCCGTTTGTTAAAATTTATTTCCAGAAACCACTCCAAAGCAAATGTGAACTGCCAAAGATGTTAGCGTTTAGGGAAACCCACATTGAGAATAGGCGATTTTTTACCTTTCTAAATTAATCCTCCGTCACCGCAGTTCAATATTTAAGTAAACACAAAGGGTACTAGGAAAATTTTACAATAAAACAATAAGTGGCAGGGGCTGATTGTTGCTGTGTTCTGAGAATACTTGATACTTGCATTGTAGCCACTGTGCCGAATCTGTGGGCGCAGGCGTTCACTAGCAGGGTTGGTTCGAAGTGCTTGCTGTGGCACCGTGGTCACAAATGAAATTCGGACAGTTTTGCGGGGCTACTCCACCCGTGGTTTAAACTTGGACTAGGGCATACGGAAACAAAGTTTCGATAAGGTAACATTGACGATTGTGCAGAAATCGTGTTAGAGAGATGAGTTTAATAGGAACTTTTTCACGTAAACGTTCTCTAACCATCTGTAGGTATATTATTAACGACATGACTTCTTAGGGCTTAGCTTAAGACTTCGTGTCCATCTTGATAGCGAACAAACATAAACATACAATGTAGGCTTTCACGGCCGGCGTTGTCTTCAGGTGAAACTTCCGGGCTGAGAGGCCATGGTCGATGTATAAAATTCTGTTCATCGACCACGGCCTCTCAGCCCGGAAGTTTCAATTGAAACTTGGTCATGATACCTGATAAGGCGGCGGCGGCGGCGGCAGCAGTAGTAGTGATTTTAGAAGCTGTGTTTGGATGCAACTAGACGCCAACAACGTACAGATAATAGTTAAAAGAATGAAGCATGAACGAAGTGTCACTGATACGTCAGAAAGGCAATGGACAAAATACTACAGAACTCCAGAGAGCAGTTGTTTCCATGACTGCTGCAGCCCATAGAAGACTAGTTGATAGCAGTTTGTCGTAGGTCGCTGACTACGGTGCCATTTAGTGTCCTAAGACAGTCATTATTTCCGAAGTAGCTATCGAGCCCAGCATTTCAGCCGATCAACGTTCATAGTGAATTTAGGCGGGAACCCGAACAAACAGCAATTTAGAGCTCACAACAATAATAAAAGCAGGGCAAGTAGTCGCAGCAGATGCAAGAACAAAACGAGGCAATTAAGAAAGCATAAAGACGCTTTGTTTAGGTGGAATTGTTAATCAGTTAGCAGCAATAAAGTTTGTAGATTTACATTTGCGTTCACAAAATAAACTTGCAATCTTATCGGCTGTAGCAGTTAACAGACTGCGCCTGACCAGCACTATCAGAAAGATAACCAGATAATTTATAGACTGAGTGAGCTGACTTCGAATAATGAGCTAGAATGCTAACGGCTAATTGCTAACACAAGTCAACATATGTTGCCCAACCATTTATGTTAAAAGCATGTGATAGGTTATCAAAGTATCAACATGTAGCTACATGACTTGCCTAAGCTTTACATAGTTAAGAGTAATGTCAATTACACACAAAAATGTCCCGAACCAAGTGCCCCAACTGTAAACTAAGAAAGCTAGAAACTCTCATTAGGAATCACAATACTTGCGGCATCCCAAAGTTCTAGTAAAGTTTTCATTCCTTTCGAAATCCGCGAGCGACAAACCAGCATATGTAACCAACAAACCACTAACCTCGATCAAAATGGCCCCGCTGTATAAAATGACTGACACTGGGTGTGTGTGGGTGTGTGTGGGTGTGTGTGGGTGTGTGTGGGTGGGTGTGGGTGGGTGTGGGTGGGTGTGGGTGGGTGTGGGTGGGTGTGGGTGGGTGTGGGTGGGTGTGGGTGGGTGTGGGTGGGTGTGGGTGGGTGTGTGGGTGGGTGTGGGTGGGTGTGTGGGTGGGTGTGGGGGTGGGTGTGTGGGTGGGTGTGTGGGTGGGTGTGGGTGGGTGGGTGTGGGTGTGTGTGTGTGTGTGGGTGTGGGTGTGTGTGGGTGTGTGGGTGTGGGTGTGTGTGTGTGTGGGTGTGGGTGTGTGTGTGTGTGTGTGATGCGTGTGTGTGTGTGTGTGATGCGTGTGTGTGTGTGTGGGTGTGGGTGTGTGTGTGTGTGTGTGATGCGTGTGTGTGTGTGTGTGATGCGTGTGTGTGTGTGTGTGTGATGCGTGTGTGTGTGTGTGTGATGCGTGTGTGTGTGTGTGTGATGCGTGTGTGTGTGTGTGTATGTGGGGGTGTGTGTGTATGTGGGGGTGTGTGTGTGTGTGGGGGGGTGTGTGTGTGTGGGGGGGTGTGTGTGTGTGGGGGGGTGTGTGTGTGTGGGGGGGTGTGTGTGTGTGGGGGGGTGTGTGTGTGTGGGGGGGTGTGTGTGTGTGGGGGGGTGTGTGTGTGGGTGTGTGTGTGGGTGTGTGTGTGATGCGTGTGTGTGTGTGTGTGTGTGTGTGTGTGTGTGTGTGTGTGTGTGTGTGGGGGTGTGTGTGTGTGTGGGGGTGTGTGTGTGTGTGGGGGTGTGTGTGTGTGTGGGGGTGTGTGTGTGTGTGGGGGTGTGTGTGTGTGTGGGGGTGTGTGTGTGTGTGGGGGTGTGTGTGTGTGTGGGGGTGTGTGTGTGTGTGGGGGTGTGTGTGGGTGTGTGTGGGTGTGTGTGGGGGTGTCAATTTCATTATCACTGAAACCCTCATCAGATCGTTACATGAAAAACTTACAACTAACATTTGGATGAGCTATTTGACTGCGTATTCGAATAAGAACTTACAAGTGATAAAGAATCTGGCTTGTGCGACGGAATTGCTGGATTAGAGTACATGACATGTTGTGGTATGTCAATGTCTCTGTTTTGGTCTGAAGTTTTTTACTCACCTCTATAGATGACAGCCTTTTTCTAAGTGGTTTTCAGCAATTCGCAGCAGCAGCAGTGACTGAAGATGGTTACTAAGAATGAATTTAATAAAAAGTTTGCTTGTGTCCCGTTAACTACTAAATAACTTGTAAGAAGGGATTTCCTAAATTGTCTATTTAAAAGCTTCAGAAATCACCATGACCAATAATAATTTGACAAGTATTAATAATGGCGAAATACCTGCCAATGACCTTGTAAGTATTTATAATGGCTGAGTGCCAGATTAATAAATTATTTCAATTTCAAAGTTACATAAACATTTAATAACCACAGCAAATTTATCAATAAGATGTGGTGAATAATTATTTGGAGGAGGCTTTTTTAACCGACAAACAAAACATGGGATTATTGCAAACTCGGCCTAAAAATCACGAGCCTAACTCTGCAATTGAGCTTTACGCTATGCTAGGGAATTTTACCTTGAATTCGACTTAAGGCGTAGTTAAGTCATCTAAATCTCTTGGCCATATAAAAAAAAAAATCAGGCCTTGAGTGTGGTAAGATCTGCCATCACCGATGTGAGGGCAGTGTGACACCTCTTCTGCCTCAGAGTTCTCGACCAACACTAATGAAATTTTACTCTGGCAAGACAGACCTCGTCTTAAAACACTGGTTGGAATCGCGCTACCATGTTTCGCCCTCAGATTGTTACTACTGATATCTGAGAGCTTATATATACACGTATATATGTCTTGTTCAGAGATACGACAGGAACGATGATAAAAATAAATGTCGTGTGACTAGGGCCTCCCGTCGGGTAGACTGTTGCCGGGTGCAAGTATTTCGATTTGACGCCACTGCGGCAACTTGTGCGTCGATGGGGATAAACGATGATGATTAGGACAACACAACACCCAGTCCCTGACCGAAGAAAATCTCCGACCCAGACGGGAATCTAACCCGGGCCCGTTAGGATTGACATTGTTGCGCTGACCAAGCTCCGGGTGCGGACAGAAACAATCATATGAAGCAAAAAAGTGTAGTAACGTACTCTAAAATACGTATCTGAAGAACTCTGAGCATTTAAGTAGAAGAGATGTTTCACATTATGGAATATGTTGTCATAGCTCTTACAGTACGCAGTTTAGTGCCCATGTTCACCAGACAGTTTTGTTTATAAAGACGATTCCTTCTACATGCTTGAGTAAGACCTCGTTCTGTTAGACAACACGTCAATCACGGTTTAGACTTTGTCCTATGTAACATGACATTTGAATCATGCTGTATTTTTTGTATCCACAACGGCAATGGGGAAATTTTCGTAATTTCGCCTAAAGACAGATTTTAGGCTACACACAGTGGAGAACAACCTGGTCAGGTCAGAGCTGGATTGGTGGCCGTCTAGCCGAACAAAGTATTTCAGATTGAAAGAAAAAACTCTGCAATGCTCTGCTGTGGAGCTATGGCCATAAAGTGACAGCCAATCAGCGAAGAGCGAGCGTGAGTGTATCAGGGCGATTTTCGGTGAGTAAGCTTAGTTCACACTTCTTGATCTAATGTACTTGACAGAATAATCTCTGTCCATTAGCACGAAGAAACCATGGCCTTTAGATGCCCACGGACACAGAGCCTGACGGAACTTGTGGTACGCACCTTGCCTTTTTTTTTCCTTTTTTCTTTCCTGCCCAGACTGCAGGAGAGCTTTGTTCTGCTTGTTTCATAGAGCTGATAAATTTTGTAAGAGGAAGTCTGCTTGTTGTGGGAGCAAAATTGAAATGTTTCTCAAACCTCCACCAGATTTCAACCAGCGACTACACAATTACCGTACAATTAAGCTGTGCTTTCAGCTATCGACAAATGTCACTAACAAATCTTAATAGGGATTAGGTCTCATAGCAAGCGATTTTATCACGTGTTTTTTTTTTTTTTTAATTTTTGGAACAGTCTTGCTGTTCCAGGAAACAGATTTCTGGGCAATGTCAGCTTTCAAATCCCCAAACAATTTCGTTTTACTTTTAGGTTTCTTATCTATTAACAAATAGAATTAAGTGGTACTTTTTAATAAAACATGTTATTTGTGAAGGCTCGTCAGAAATTTAATTAAGACGCGAGATACCGTTTTCAAGTTTAAGAAGTGTATACATAAACAATGCTGTTAAAGCTCTAGAAATAAAAGTATTTTCTATTGAAAATTTTGCATTTCTGTACCGAATGTTGTCAGTACTGGCGTTTCTATGTGATTAGTGATTAAAATTTGTCAAGATTACTAAAAATGTTTAGATACATAATTAACATTTCTACTTGTTCCTAAATGCTGAATTTCAATAAAGGTAGAAAACTGCAAGTAGTCAGTGGAGGCAGCAATTTCACGATCACAAGGCTTTCTTGCTAAACACTCCACTATGACAATGCTTGCAATTTAAAATGTTTTAATATTCTTTGGAAATCTTAAAATGATATATGAAGTTTTTTGAGACTTCAAATCCTATAGGTATTAAGGAAGACAGTCCGAAAGATGCAGTTGTTACTAATACATGCACATTAGTTTTAGTGAACTGTAGTTCCTAAATACTGAGAGTTACTTGGAACTCTGTCGAGTGTTCATGACTTGGTGACAGATAAATTCATGGTGAATTATGTAAACTTAGAATTGGAACCCCCCCCCCCAATGTCTGCTGGGTCACAATGATTATTTTAGGGTGAGCTGTGAGTGGACAGTAAGTATATTTTAGGTAGTAGTAGAGCTTTGAATGAGTACAGAACTGTTCATTATCACGCAGGCCAGCCGAACTGTAACATAACCAGATTTCAAACGCTTGTGGGATGAAGAACTTCATGTAGGAACTTACAAAAGCACTGCGTCGAATATTCATTTCCCATCACCCTTATCCTACCTAAGACGTAATTTTAGCCATTACAGAAGAATGTGCAAGCCAAAACGATGGATGTAGTCGCTCCATAAAAAGTTAATTTAAATTATTAGCTCGATAATATTTTCTGAGGATGTCACAAAATACTCAGCTCCATCTTGCACATCACAGGCGGACGTACCGAGACATGGACACGCATGCTGGACGTGAACGTCCTGGGTCTCAGCGTCTGCACCAGGGAGGCTGTGCAAGACATGATCAGCAGGGGCGTCGACGATGGCTTCATCATCCACATCAACAGGTACATTCTAAATCTGCATCTCACTCGTATCGCTTCACCATGTAGTGTGAAGATATTCCCCTCCAGTCATTGTTCCACTCGCGAATGGAGCATGCGAAGTAATGTAGGACATAAATGATATGGGAACTGAGTCCTCCATCGGTGGGTTTGTCGCGTTGGCGTCTGTCGCGTTGGCGTCTGTCGCGTTGGCGTCTGTCGCGTTGGCGTCTGTCGCGTTGGCGTCTGTCGCGTTGGCGTCTGTCGCGTTGGCGTCTGTCGCGTTGGCGTCTGTCGCGTTGGCGTCTGTCGCGTTGGCGTCTGTCGCGTTGGCGTCTGTCGCGTTGGCGTCTGTCGCGTTGGCGTCTGTCGCGTTGGCGTCTGTCGCGTTGGCGTCTGTCGCGTTGGCGTCTGTCGCGTTGGCGTCTGTCGCGTTGGCGTCTGTCGCGTTGGCGTCTGTCGCGTTGGCGTCTGTCGCGTTGGCGTCTGTCGCGTTGGCGTCTGTCGCGTTGGCGTCTGTCGCGTTGGCGTCTGTCGCGTTGGCGTCTGTCGCGTTGGCGTCTGTCGCGTTGGCGTCTGTCGCGTTGGCGTCTGTCGCGTTGGCGTCTGTCGCGTTGGCGTCTGTCGCGTTGGCGTCTGTCGCGTTGGCGTCTGTCGCGTTGGCGTCTGTCGCGTTGGCGTCTGTCGCGTTGGCGTCTGTCGCGTTGGCGTCTGTCGCGTTGGCGTCTGTCGCGTTGGCGTCTGTCGCGTTGGCGTCTGTCGCGTTGGCGTCTGTCGCGTTGGCGTCTGTCGCGTTGGCGTCTGTCGCGTCATGATTCTTTCTCTTACGGATATTGTCTTTCCTTACCACTTTTACTTATGTGCATAAGTAAATATGAGATGGGTTCTTGAAATGCCACTGTTATTCGTGTGCGAACTTCAGTATTTGAACATGGTAACTAAAATATAGTTGACGTTAACTGAATTGAATGTAATTTTGTTATTTCAATTTATTGATTGCAAAGCAAGGCTCAACAGAATTTAGATTGTTACCATCGAGCGGCCAAGATATAACTTACTGAACTCGTGGAATCTGTATAATTTAAAAAATGAACTTTAACGGAAATTATGTTGCAATTTATAAAGGTTCTTACATCGAGGTCTCTCGCATTTACAGTTACTGTTAACACTTTGAAAAATAAATTAATACTTCGGCTCGTAATGGCTGACCAGAGGCTGTGCCGGAAGATGAGCTTGTCGCAGCACAAATTCCTGAAAAAAAAGCTTATTAAAAATATTAGCCGCTGCGATCATTTGAGGCAACAACTATTACAAGGAAATTAATTTTGTGATAACGATAGTTTATTTTGGCAGAATACCAGATAACTTACATAAAATATGTGTAACTGCTCAATGGCTGCCTTCCGTATCGCGAAACAGAACATTGTGTGTACCATAAAGTACGTCCTTCGTCCTCAGCCGCACAAACGCGTCTATTTCCGATCCTTTTTTTATTTTCCCTAGACATCTTTCAAATAAAGGTCCTTTTTTAAATGATTGCTGCATATTAGTTGTTTTAAGAACATTAACTCTTTTATACTAATTAGGTTTATAAAATACAAATAATTTTTGGTTCACCCTTAACAATATTGTTCACTTTTTACAACCGATAAAAATGTCGATATTTGTGACGCACTGCCTCAGGTTCTTCAAATCTAAGACATGCAGCAATAGCATACATACACAAACCCTGTCACACATTACATTTATACTATGTGGTTTTTGAAAGTGTGTAACGCTGACAAACATAAGTTCACTTTTTAGTATTTGTTTATAACAGCCGCTCACACAGATGCAGATGTCTGCCCAGAAAAACGGCAACAGAAAAAACACAGAAAATATACCGCAAACAGCGACAATTCTTACGAACATGTTATAACGTACAATAAATGAGATAGTATGAAAGTATCCACAGAAAACTACATTCAAAATACTAACGATAAAAATGTAATAATGTGTTTGTATAACTATGCTATTCCTAGTTTGGGGAATGAAGTACTCGTAAGTAAGCCGGCCGCGGTCGCCAAGCGGTTCTAGGCGCTTCAGTCCGGCGCAGCACGACTGCTACGGTCGCAGGTTCGAATCCTGCCTCGGGCATGGATGTGTGTGATTGCCTTAGGTTAGTTAAGTTTAGGTAGTTCAAAGTTCTACGGGACAGATGACCTCAGCTGTTAAGTACCATAGTGCTCATAGCCATTTGGACCAACTCGTAAGTAAACAAGTTGTTTGCATCAAGGCGGACTAAAAATTCCAATATTATTAATTTTCTTTGCAAACACGGACCAGATGGAAGAGTTCCAAGATAAAGTTACTAATGAAGCTCAGTTAGAGCACAGTGCTGTCTTGTACTGTAGCGGAAAACTTAATCTCCATGCATTTTTATTTTTTATTTCATCTTCACAGAATGATGTGGTTCTTATTAGTCTTTTGACAAGTTCGATGCGACTCGCCACGACATCCTATCTTGCACTAACCTCTATATCTGAGAGTAGCACTTGAAGTCAACTCACTCAGTTATCTGTTGCACTTTTGCGTGCGACGGGAGTCCTCTCACCTTGTCAAGTGCACACAACTACTTTCGCCGAAGTCTGTCCTACCTGGTGTTTGCGTCACCTTTACAATTAGCCCACTGATCCGCTTTGACTTGCTGTCTGAAACTGCCAGCTCAGCCAAACGTGATTCTCAAGAAATATAACGACTAGCACTTCATGTATTGGCAATAACTATCGGATAATATTTAATAAAAACAAAGGAATACGCTATTTTAAAATTAATTCGATCTACCTATCACTCTATGTAATTTGCATCTCAGATACCAATAGTGTGCAAGTCGATGAATCTGTCAGTTTCGCCGTCTTTCAACATGTTCATTTTTTATCCGATCAGCCCATTATTTTCAGCATCCTAGTGTAAAGGGCATATCAAGCGCACGGATCCTCTCCTTTTCCAGTTTTCCCACTACCTCATGCGCTTCCATATGATGCTTTTTCAGACGTACATTCTCAAATTTGTTCATATTAGGACCTATGTTTGATACAAATAATCTCCTGTTCGCGAGGAATGTCGTCTATGCCTGTGATAGTCTTGCTCCTTAAAGCCTCCTTCCTTCGTTAAGTGTTGAATTTTGCTTCTAAGTTAGTAGTCCTTCATTTGGTCCTCTGATTTTGCCCTAAAGTTAATTGCTAATATCATTTCTGATAGTCCTCAAGAGTTCGGGATTCATCTGGTATACTCGCGATCCATATTATCAGGTAGACTGTGCGTTTCATTCCCCTGTACTGTAATTCTTCCTCTTTCATTGATACCATAGTTATCGATGATTCTGATGGTTATCATTTCAGTATGAAGTTCAGTCTCACTTATAAATCTACTTATTACTACTGTCCTTCCTTCTTAAACATATTACACCATAGGAGAGAACTGTAGCATTCTTGCCTAAGGTATTTATACTCTAACACTTCGCCCTTGATCTGACACTTATTTTTACCTCTTGGTCCTTGCACTTAGTGTGCATTACTGTCAGCCCTTATGATATACAAATAAACATTTTTTATGAAACTTTGACACCATTCAAGTTTTTGTATTATAGAACGCTTTTCCAAACGAACCACAACAAAGCGTCTTGATATTTTAAGCCTTGCCTCTCCTACACAGCGTAGTCAGAACTGCCACTCTCGTGCCCTTACTCTCATGAATCCAAACTGGAAGCCATCCAGTCATCGGTTATCATCTTCTCAGCAACTAAAATGTATGAACTGTCAAGCTGACTCTGTAATTCTGGACACATTTATCTGTTCTTGCTAATTTCGTACTTGTGTGGGTGATAAGTCAGATGGTATGTATCTAGTCACATGGAATTTCCAAACCAATATGAATAACTGTTCACTTTCCGCCAACTGCCCTATTTGGTAGCAAGTTTTCCAAACTGTCAAACTCATCACTCTAATACTAAACTTGATGTCTCAAATTGACACGCGTTTCTTATATCTCGTCACCAAAAACGGTCCCCCATCCTCGTACATATTCCAAACGTACCAATTCGATGTATTCACTCTCCATTGCCTTTCCCGTGCAGTCTCCGTGTTGACGCCCTCACGTTAACGTCCACTGAAGGCTGTGTTGACTCTGGTATGATGAATCGGTCGTTCAGATGATCATTTGTTTCTGGTTTGCTTCACGATTTCTCCTCCAACTATGCAACTTAAGATTCACTGCACTTCGTAGTTTTCATTCCTGAGTGACTGATTTGTACTCCCTTTTTTTCGTTGATCTGTTGAAATATTTGCCTCCTTTGTACCTTGGTTTGTCTAACCTCAGTGATTGCTTTCTTGAGGGTGTAAAGTTCTCTCGAACTGCCTATTGTGGTATTCATTATCGTTTCAACAGCGTCAAAACCTAAAACTGATATTCAATACTTCAGTATCAAACTTCTTTCGACATTCTTTCTGGTGATTCTGTTGACCACGATTTACTTAGGGGCTTCTTTTTTGTTCTTCACTTGATCTGAAGTCAACTGCTTTTCCCCTGTTTATAGCGGAGGCTGATCAGGACATAAACGTAATAGTCTAAGACGTCTAATCATTCATTCACATTTTCGCAAAAACTTATGTTTCACAGAACAAATCTTGAAGAATCACTTTCGGATGTAAAGGATTTATTGCATTTTGGTTTAGTAACAGCGATAGGCAACGTTACAGAGGAAAGCGTGGTGGAAACAGGTCTACTTTCCCAATATACAACTTCAGATTTGTTTCACTCGTTTGTAAAGACACTTCAGGAGCCAGCTAGGTGTCAGTTTGTTCCATATTTATGACGTTATTCAGCAACTTGCTTTCTCTGCACCGACTCTAACGAAATGAGCGGTGGAAAAGCAGCTGAAATGTGTTACGTTCCACTTACAACGATTGAAAATAACAGCAGGTGTAATAGCCAGCCAGGTGCAATAAATGGTTTTCAAATAACCTTCACCATGATTTTGACTGATTTAAATCAGTCTTCCTCAGAAGGACAAAGTATTCAACCATTTTCAACTTGACGTCCAGATATGTAGAAACTGCCTTACACACCTTGTCAGGCAGGAACTTCAACATTTTGAACATGGCTGCACTAAAACAACGGTTACAGAACAGCAGGTGTAATAGAAAGGCAACGAGTTCGAATAGGTGGTTTCTGCCTGCCACGATATCTAAGGCTGTTTCCAAATATATGGGCATAAAGTTGAAAATACTAAAACAAAGTGTCCTTCTGAGGAAGACGGGTTGAAATCAGTCGAAACCATGGTAAGCGTTATTTGGAAAAGACCATTTATTGCAACTGGTTGGTAGTCTATTAAACCTGCTGTTCTGTAACCGTAGTTGTAGTGCAGCCATGTTCAAAAGACTGAAAATGAAGTGCCTCCATTGAAAGACGCCAGGACTCCAGACAAGAAAGGAGTCTCAGAGAGAAAAGCTTTTATTTCACAAACATGCTTGATGAATAGTTTATCGACCTCTGAGGCATAACATATATAATTCATCCTCCTCAAACCAAATCTGGGAAAATTAGCCTTTTCTGATGAAAATTTAAGAATTGTTTTAAAGTCCGAAATGGGTGAAATTATTTTGCTTCAATGTTTTGAGTAGCCTGCTCACATGTAAATACC